>NW_027285054.1:0-117500 GCF_040894005.1 Engystomops pustulosus
TGTGACACTCACCCCCCAGGAGGAGAAGCAGGAGTCATCCAGACATCAGCACATGTGACACTCACCCCCAGGAGGAGAAGCAGGAGTCATCCAGACATCAGTCACATGTGACCCTCCCCCCCCCCCCAGGACGAGAAGCAGGAGTCATCCAGCATCAGCCACATGTGACACTCACCCCCAGGAGGAGGAGCAGGAGTCATCCAGACATCAGTCACATGTGACACTCACCCCCCCAGGAGGAGAAGCAGGAGTCATCCAGACATCAGCCACATGTGACACTCACCCCCCAGGAGGAGAAGCTGGAGTCATCCAGACATCAGCCACATGTGACACTCACCCCCCCAGGAGGAGAAGCAGGAGTCATCCAGACATCAGCCACATGTGACACTCACCCCCCAGGAGGAGAAGCTGGAGTCATCCAGACATCAGCCACATGTGACACTCACCCCAGGAGGAGAGGCAGGAGTCATCCAGACATCAGCCACATGTGACACTCACCCCCAGGAGGAGAAGCAGGAGTCATCCAGCCATCAGCCACATGTGACACTCACCCCCCAGGAGGAGAAGCAGGAGTCTTCCAGCCATCAGCCACATGTGACACTCACCCCCCCAGGAGAAGCAGGAGTCATCCAGACATCGGCCACATGTGACACTCACCCCCCAGGAGGAGGAGCAGGAGTCATCCAGACATCAGCCACATGTGACACTCACCCCCCAGGAGGAGAAACAGGAGTCATCCAGCCATCAGCCACATGTGACACTCACCCCCCAGGAGGAGAAGCAGGAGTCATCCAGACATCAGCCACATGTGACACTCACCCCCAGGAGGAGAAGCAGGAGTCATCCAGACATCAGCCACATGTGACCCTCACCCCCCAGGAGGAGAGGCAGGAGTCATCCAGCCATCAGCCACATGTGACCCTCACCCCCCAGGAGGAGAAGCAGGAGTCATCCAGACATCAGTCACATGTGACACTCACCCCCCAGGAGGAGGAGCAGGAGTCATCCAGACATCAGCCACATGTGACCCTCCCCCCCCCCCCAGGAGGAGAAGCAGGAGTCATCCAGCCAGCAGCCACATGTGACACTCACCCCCCAGGAGGAGAAGCAGGAGTCATCCAGACATCAGTCACATGTGACCCTCACCCCCCAGGAAGAGGAGAAGCAGGAGTCATCCAGACATCAGCCACATGTGACACTCACCCCCCAGGAGGAGAGGCAGGAGTCATCCAGCCATCAGCCACATGTGACCCTCACCCCCCAGGAGGAGAAGCAGGAGTCATCCAGACATCAGTCACATGTGACACTCACCCCCCAGGAGGAGGAGCAGGAGTCATCCAGACATCAGCCACATGTGACCCTCCCCCCCCCAGGAGGAGAAGCAGGAGTCATCCAGCCAGCAGCCACATGTGACACTCACCCCCCAGGAGGAGAAGCAGGAGTCATCCAGACATCAGCCACATGTGACACTCACCCCCCAGGAGGAGAAGCAGGAGTCATCCAGCCATCAGTCACATGTGACACTCACCCCCCAGGAGGAGAAGCAGGAGTCATCCAGACATCAGTCACATGTGACACTCACCCCCCAGGAGGAGAAGCAGGAGTCATCCAGACATCAGTCACATGTGACACTCACCCCCCAGGAGGAGAAGCAGGAGTCATCCAGACATCAGCCACATGTGACACTCACCCCCCCAGGAGGAGAAGCAGGAGTCATCCAGACATCAGCCACATGTGACACTCACCCCCCAGGAGGAGGAGCAGGAGTCATCCAGACATCAGCCACATGTGACACTAACCCCCCAGGAGGAGAAGCAGGAGTCATCCAGACATCAGTCACATGTGACACTCACCCCCCAGGAGGAGAAGCAGGAGTCATCCAGACATCAGCCACATGTGACCCTCACCCCCCAGGAGGAGAAGCAGGAGTCATCCAGACATCAGCCACATGTGACACTCACTCCCCAGGAGGAGAAGCAGGAGTCATCCAGACATCAGTCACATGTGACCCTCACCCCCCAGGAGGAGGAGGAGCAGGAGTCATCCAGCCATCAGTCACATGTGACACTCACCCCCCAGGAGGAGAAGCAGGAGTCATCCAGACATCAGTCACATATGACACTCACCCCCCAGGAGGAGAAACAGGAGTCATCCAGACATCAGCCACATGTGACACTCACCCCCCAGGAGGAGAAGCAGGAGTCATCCAGACATCAGCCACATGTGACACTCACCCCCCAGGAGGAGAAGCAGGAGTCATCCAGACATCAGCCACATGTGACACTCACCCCCCAGGAGGAGGAGCAGGAGTCATCCAGACATCAGCCACATATGACACTCACCCCCCAGGAGGAGAAGTAGGAGTCATCCAGACATCAGCCACATGTGACACTAACCCCCCAGGAGGAGAAGCAGGAGTCATCCAGACATCAGCCACATGTGACACTCACCCCCCAGGAGAAGCAGGAATCATCCAGCCATCAGCCACATGTGACACTCACCCCCCAGGAGAAGCAGGAGTCATCCAGACATCAGCCACATGTGACACTCACTCCCCAGGAGGAGGAGCAGGAGTCATCCAGACATCAGCCACATGTGACCCTCACCCCCCAGGAGGAGGAGGAGCAGGAGTCATCCAGCCATCAGTCACATGTGACACTCACCCCCCAGGAGGAGAAGCAGGAGTCATCCAGACATCAGCCACATGTGACCCTCACCCCCCAGGAGGAGGAGGAGCAGGAGTCATCCAGCCATCAGTCACATGTGACACTCACCCCCCAGGAGGAGAAGCAGGAGTCATCCAGACATCAGTCACATGTGACACTCACCCCCAGGAGGAGAAGCAGGAGTCTTCCAGCCATCAGCCACATGTGACCCTCACCCCCCAGGAGGAGAAACAGGAGTCATCCAGCCATCAGTTACATGTGACACTCACCCCCCAGGAGGAGAAGCAGGAGTCATCCAGCCATCAGCCACATGTGACACTCACCCCCCAGGAGGAGGAGCAGGAGTCATCCAGACATCAGCCACATGTGACACTCACCCCCAGGAGGAGAAGCAGGAGTCATCCAGACATCAGCCACATGTGACACTCACCCCCCAGGAGGAGAAGCTGGAGTCATCCAGACATCAGTCACATGTGACCCTCCCCCCCAGGAGGAGAAGCAGGAGTCATCCAGACATCAGCCACATGTGACACTAACCCCCCAGGAGGAGAAGCAGGAGTCATCCAGCCATCAGTCACATGTGACACTCACCCCCCCAGGAGGAGAAGCAGGAGTCATCCAGCCATCAGCCACATGTGACCCTCACCCCCCAGGAGGAGAAGCAGGAGTCATCCAGCCATCAGCCACATGTGACACTCACCCCCCAGGAGGAGGAGCAGTAGTCATCCAGCCATCAGCCACATGTGACACTCACCCCCCAGGAGGAGGAGCAGGAGTCATCCAGACATCAGCCACATGTGACCCCCCCCCCCTCTCCCCCCAGGAGGAGAAGCAGGAGTCATCCAGACATCAGCCACATGTGACACTCACCCCCCCAGGAGAAGCAGGAGTCATGCAGACATCAGCCACATGTGACACTCACCCCCCAGGAGGAGAAGCAGGAGTCATCCAGACATCAGCCACATGTGACACTCACCCCCCAGGAGGAGAAGCAGGAGTCATCCAGACATCAGCCACATGTGACACTCACCCCCCAGGAGGAGGAGGAGCAGGAGTCATCCAGCCATCAGTCACATGTGACACTCACCCCCCAGGAGGAGAAGCAGGAGTCATCCAGCCATCAGCCACATGTGACACTCACCCCCAGGAGGAGAAGCAGGAGTCATCCAGACATCAGTCACATGTGACCCTCTCCCCCCCCCCAGGACGAGAAGCAGGAGTCATCCAGCCATCAGCCACATGTGACACTCACCCCCCAGGAGGAGGAGCAGGAGTCATCCAGACATCAGCCACATGTGACACTCACCCCCCAGGAGGAGAAGCTGGAGTCATCCAGACATCAGCCACATGTGACACTCACCCCCCCAGGAGGAGAAGCAGGAGTCATCCAGACATCAGCCACATGTGACACTCACCCCCCAGGAGGAGAAGCTGGAGTCATCCAGACATCAGCCACATGTGACACTCACCCCCCAGGAGGAGAGGCAGGAGTCATCCAGACATCAGCCACATGTGACACTCACCCCCCAGGAGGAGGAGCAGGAGTCATCCAGACATCAGCCACATGTGACACTCACCCCCCAGGAGGAGAAGCAGGAGTCTTCCAGCCATCAGCCACATGTGACACTCACCCCCCCAGGAGAAGCAGGAGTCATCCAGACATCGGCCACATGTGACACTCACCCCCCAGGAGGAGGAGCAGGAGTCATCCAGACATCAGCCACATATGACACTCACCCCCCAGGAGGAGAAGGAGCAGGAGTCATCCAGACATCAGCCACATGTGACCCCCCCCCCCTCTCCCCCCAGGAGGAGAAGCAGGAGTCATCCAGACATCAGTCACATGTGACACTCACCCCCCAGGAGGAGAAGCAGGAGTCATCCAGACATCAGCCACATGTGACACTCACCCCCCAGGAGGAGAAGCAGGAGTCATCCAGACATCAGCCACATGTGACACTCACCCCCCAGGAGGAGAAGCAGGAGTCATCCAGACATCAGCCACATGTGACACTCACCCCCCCAGGAGGAGGAGCAGGAGTCATCCAGCCATCAGCCACATGTGACCCTCACCCCCCAGGAGGAGAAGCAGGAGTCATCCAGACATCAGTCACATGTGACACTCACCCCCCAGGAGGAGAAGCAGGAGTCATCCAGACATCAGCCACATGTGACCCTCACCCCCCAGGAGGAGAAGCAGGAGTCATCCAGACATCAGCCACATGTGACACTCACCCCCCAGGAGGAGAAGCAGGAGTCATCCAGACATCAGCCACATGTGACACTCACCCCCCCAGGAGGAGGAGCAGGAGTCATCCAGACATCAGCCACATGTGACACTCACCCCCCAGGAGGAGAGGCAGGAGTCATCCAGCCATCAGCCACATGTGACCCTCACCCCCCAGGAGGAGAAGCAGGAGTCATCCAGACATCAGTCACATGTGACACTCACCCCCCAGGAGGAGGAGCAGGAGTCATCCAGACATCAGCCACATGTGACCCTCCCCCCCCCCCCAGGAGGAGAAGCAGGAGTCATCCAGCCAGCAGCCACATGTGACACTCACCCCCCAGGAGGAGAAGCAGGAGTCATCCAGACATCAGTCACATGTGACCCTCACCCCCCAGGAAGAGGAGAAGCAGGAGTCATCCAGACATCAGCCACATGTGACCCTCACCCCCCCAGGAGGAGAAGCAGGAGTCATCCAGACATCAGCCACATGTGACCCTCACCCCCCAGGAGGAGAAGCAGGAGTCATCCAGACAACAGCCACATGTGACCCTCACCCCCCAGGAGGAGGAGCAGGAGTCATCCAGACATCAGCCACATGTGACACTCACCCCCCAGGAGGAGAAGCAGGAGTCATCCAGACATCAGCCACATGTGACACTCACCCCCCCAGGAGGAGGAGCAGGAGTCATCCAGCCATCAGCCACATGTGACCCTCACCCCCCAGGAGGAGAAGCAGGAGTCATCCAGCCATCAGCCACATGTGACACTCACCCCCCAGGAGGAGGAGCAGGAGTCATCCAGCCATCAGCCACATGTGACCCTCACCCCCCAGGAGGAGAAGCAGGAGTCATCCAGCCATCAGCCACATGTGACCCTCACCCCCCAGGAGGAGAAGCAGGAGTCATCCAGACACTCACCCCCCAGGAGGAGAGGCAAGAGTCATCCAGCCATCAGCCACATGTGACCCTCACCCCCCCAGGAGGAGAAGCAGGAGTCATCCAGACATCAGTCACATGTGACACTCACCCCCCAGGAGGAGGAGCAGGAATCATCCAGACATCAGCCACATGTGACCCTCCCCCCCCCCAGGAGGAGAAGCAGGAGTCATCCAGCCAGCAGCCACATGTGACACTCACCCCCCAGGAGGAGAAGCAGGAGTCATCCAGACATCAGCCACATGTGACACTCACCCCCCAGGAGGAGAAGCAGGAGTCATCCAGACATCAGTCACATGTGACACTCACCCCCCAGGAGGAGAAGCAGGAGTCATCCAGACATCAGTCACATGTGACCCTCACCCCCCAGGAGGAGAAGCAGGAGTCATCCAGACATCAGCCACATGTGACACTCACCCCCCAGGAGGAGAAGCAGGAGTCATCCAGCCATCAGTCACATGTGACACTCACCCCCCAGGAGGAGAAGCAGGAGTCATCCAGACATCTGCCACATGTGACCCTCACCCCCCAGGAGGAGAAGCAGGAGTCATCCAGACATCAGCCACATGTGACCCTCACCCCCCCCCCCCAGGACGAGAAGCAGGAGTCATCCAGCCATCAGCCACATGTGACACTCACCCCCCAGGAGGAGGAGCAGGAGTCATCCAGACATCAGCCACATGTGACACTCACCCCCCCAGGAGGAGAAGCAGGAGTCATCCAGACATCAGCCACATGTGACACTCACCCCCCAGGAGGAGAAGCTGGAGTCATCCAGACATCAGTCACATGTGACACTCACCCCCAGGAGGAGAAGCAGGAGTCATCCAGACATCAGCCACATGTGACACTCACCCCCCAGGAGGAGAAGCAGGAGTCTTCCAGCCATCAGCCACATGTGACACTCACCCCCCCAGGAGAAGCAGGAGTCATCCAGACATCAGCCACATGTGACCCTCACCCCCCAGGAGGAGAAGCAGGAGTCATCCAGCCATCAGCCACATATGACACTCACTCCCCAGGAGGAGAAGCAGGAGTCATCCAGACATCAGCCACATGTGACACTCACCCCCCAGGAGGAGGAGCAGGAGTCATCCAGACATCAGCCACATATGACACTCACCCCCCAGGAGGAGAAGGAGCAGGAGTTATCCAGACATCAGCCACATGTGACCCCCCCCCTCTCCCCCCAGGAGGAGAAGCAGGAGTCATCCAGACATCAGTCACATGTGACACTCACCCCCCAGGAGGAGAAGTAGGAGTCATCCAGTCATCAGCCACATGTGACACTCACCCCCCAGGAGGAGAAGCAGGAGTCATCCAGACATCAGCCACATGTGACACTCACCCCCCAGGAGGAGAAGCAGGAGTCATCCAGACATCAGCCACATGTGACACTCACCCCCCCAGGAGGAGGAGCAGGAGTCATCCAGCCATCAGCCACATGTGACCCTCACCCCCCAGGAGGAGAAGCAGGAGTCATCCAGACATCAGTCACATGTGACACTCACCCCCCAGGAGGAGAAGCAGGAGTCATCCAGACATCAGCCACATGTGACCCTCACCCCCCAGGAGGAGAAGCAGGAGTCATCCAGACATCAGCCACATGTGACACTCACCCCCCAGGAGGAGAAGCAGGAGTCATCCAGACATCAGCCACATGTGACACTCACCCCCCCAGGAGGAGGAGCAGGAGTCATCCAGACATCAGCCACATGTGACACTCACCCCCCAGGAGGAGAAACAGGAGTCATCCAGCCATCAGCCACATGTGACACTCACCCCCCAGGAGGAGAAGCAGGAGTCATCCAGACATCAGCCACATGTGACACTCACCCCCAGGAGGAGAAGCAGGAGTCATCCAGACATCAGCCACATGTGACCCTCACCCCCCAGGAGGAGAGGCAGGAGTCATCCAGCCATCAGCCACATGTGACCCTCACCCCCCAGGAGGAGAAGCAGGAGTCATCCAGACATCAGTCACATGTGACACTCACCCCCCAGGAGGAGGAGCAGGAGTCATCCAGACATCAGCCACATGTGACCCTCCCCCCCCCCCCCCCAGGAGGAGAAGCAGGAGTCATCCAGCCAGCAGCCACATGTGACACTCACCCCCCAGGAGGAGAAGCAGGAGTCATCCAGACATCAGTCACATGTGACCCTCACCCCCCAGGAAGAGGAGAAGCAGGAGTCATCCAGACATCAGCCACATGTGACACTCACCCCCCAGGAGGAGAGGCAGGAGTCATCCAGCCATCAGCCACATGTGACCCTCACCCCCCAGGAGGAGAAGCAGGAGTCATCCAGACATCAGTCACATGTGACACTCACCCCCCAGGAGGAGGAGCAGGAGTCATCCAGACATCAGCCACATGTGACCCTCCCCCCCCCCAGGAGGAGAAGCAGGAGTCATCCAGCCAGCAGCCACATGTGACACTCACCCCCCAGGAGGAGAAGCAGGAGTCATCCAGACATCAGCCACATGTGACACTCACCCCCCAGGAGGAGAAGCAGGAGTCATCCAGCCATCAGTCACATGTGACACTCACCCCCCAGGAGGAGAAGCAGGAGTCATCCAGACATCAGTCACATGTGACACTCACCCCCCAGGAGGAGAAGCAGGAGTCATCCAGACATCAGTCACATGTGACACTCACCCCCCAGGAGGAGAAGCAGGAGTCATCCAGACATCAGCCACATGTGACACTCACCCCCCAGGAGGAGAAGCAGGAGTCATCCAGACATCAGTCACATGTGACACTCACCCCCCAGGAGGAGAAGCAGGAGTCATCCAGACATCAGCCACATGTGACACTCACCCCCCAGGAGGAGAAGCAGGAGTCATCCAGACATCAGCCACATGTGACACTCACTCCCCAGGAGGAGAAGCAGGAGTCATCCAGACATCAGCCACATGTGACACTCACCCCCCCAGGAGGAGAAGCAGGAGTCATCCAGACATCAGCCACATGTGACCCTCACCCCCCAGGAGGAGGAGGAGCAGGAGTCATCCAGCCATCAGTCACATGTGACACTCACCCCCCAGGAGGAGAAGCAGGAGTCATCCAGACATCAGTCACATATGACACTCACCCCCCAGGAGGAGAAACAGGAGTCATCCAGACATCAGCCACATGTGACACTCACCCCCCAGGAGGAGAAGCAGGAGTCATCCAGACATCAGCCACATGTGACACTCACCCCCCCAGGAGAAGCAGGAATCATCCAGCCATCAGCCACATGTGACCCTCACCCCCCAGGAGGAGAAACAGGAGTCATCCAGACATCAGTCACATATGACACTCACCCCCCAGGAGGAGAAGCAGGAGTCATCCAGACATCAGCCACATGTGACACTCACCCCCCCAGGAGAAGCAGGAGTCATCCAGACATCAGCCACATATGACACTCACTCCCCAGGAGGAGAAGCAGGAGTCATCCAGACATCAGCCACATGTGACCCTCACCCCCCAGGAGGAGGAGCAGGAGTCATCCAGACATCAGCCACATATGACACTCACCCCCCAGGAGGAGAAGCAGGAGTCATCCAGACATCAGCCACATGTGACCCTCACCCCCCAGGAGGAGGAGGAGCAGGAGTCATCCAGCCATCAGTCACATGTGACACTCACCCCCCAGGAGGAGAAGCAGGAGTCATCCAGACATCAGTCACATGTGACACTCACCCCCCAGGAGGAGAAGCAGGAGTCTTCCAGCCATCAGCCACATGTGACCCTCACCCCCCAGGAGGAGAAACAGGAGTCATCCAGCCATCAGTTACATGTGACACTCACCCCCCAGGAGGAGAAGCTGGAGTCATCCAGACATCAGTCACATGTGACCCTCCCCCCCAGGAGGAGAAGCAGGAGTCATCCAGACATCAGCCACATGTGACACTCACCCCCCCAGGAGGAGGAGCAGGAGTCATCCAGCCAGCAGCCACATGTGACACTCACCCCCCAGGAGGAGAAGCAGAAGTCATCCAGCCATCAGCCACATGTGACACTCACCCCCCAGGAGGAGGAGCAGGAGTCATCCAGCCATCAGCCACATGTGACACTCACCCCCCAGGAGGAGGAGCAGTAGTCATCCAGCCATCAGCCACATGTGACACTCACCCCCCAGGAGGAGGAGCAGGAGTCATCCAGACATCAGCCACATGTGACACTCACCCCCCCAGGAGAAGCAGGAGTCATGCAGACATCAGCCACATGTGTCACTCACCCCCCAGGAGGAGAAGCAGGAGTCATCCAGACATCAGCCACATGTGACACTCACCCCCCAGGAGGAGAAGCAGGAGTCATCCAGACATCAGCCACATGTGACACTCACCCCCCAGGAGGAGGAGGAGCAGGAGTCATCCAGCCATCAGTCACATGTGACACTCACCCCCCAGGAGGAGAAGCAGGAGTCATCCAGCCATCAGCCACATGTGACACTCACCCCCAGGAGGAGAAGCAGGAGTCATCCAGACGTCAGTCACATGTGACCCTCCCCCCCCCCCCCCCAGGACGAGAAGCAGGAGTCATCCAGCCATCAGCCACATGTGACACTCACCCCCCAGGAGGAGGAGCAGGAGTCATCCAGACATCAGCCACATGTGACACTCACCCCCCAGGAGGAGAAGCTGGAGTCATCCAGACATCAGCCACATGTGACACTCACCCCCCCAGGAGGAGAAGCAGGAGTCATCCAGACATCAGCCACATGTGACACTCACCCCCCAGGAGGAGAAGCTGGAGTCAGCCAGACATCAGCCACATGTGACACTCACTCCCCCCAGGAGAAGCAGGAGTCATCCAGACATCAGCCACATGTGACACTCACCCCCAGGAGGAGAAGCAGGAGTCATCCAGCCATCAGCCACATGTGACACTCACCCCCCAGGAGGAGAAGCAGGAGTCTTCCAGCCATCAGTCACATGTGACACTCACCCCCCCAGGAGAAGCAGGAGTCATCCAGACATCAGCCACATGTGACACTCACCCCCCAGGAGGAGGAGCAGGAGTCATCCAGACATCAGCCACATATGACACTCACCCCCCAGGAGGAGAAGGAGCAGGAGTCATCCAGACATCAGCCACATGTGACCCCCCCCCTCTCCCCCCAGGAGGAGAAGCAGGAGTCATCCAGACATCAGTCACATGTGACACTCACCCCCCAGGAGGAGAAGCAGGAGTCATCCAGACATCAGCCACATGTGACACTCACCCCCCCAGGTGAAGCAGGAGTCATCCAGACATCAGCCACATGTGACACTCACCCCCCAGGAGGAGGAGCAGGAGTCATCCAGACATCAGCCACATATGACCCTCACCCCCCAGGAGGAGAAGCAGGAGTCATCCAGACATCAGCCACATGTGACACTCACCCCCCAGGAGGAGAAGCAGGAGTCATCCAGACATCAGCCACATGTGACACTCACCCCCCCAGGAGGAGGAGCAGGAGTCATCCAGACATCAGCCACATGTGACACTCACCCCCCAGGAGGAGAGGCAGGAGTCATCCAGCCATCAGCCACATGTGACCCTCACCCCCCAGGAGGAGAAGCAGGAGTCATCCAGACATCAGTCACATGTGACACTCACCCCCCAGGAGGAGGAGCAGGAGTCATCCAGACATCAGCCACATGTGACCCTCCCCCCCCCCCCAGGAGGAGAAGCAGGAGTCATCCAGCCAGCAGCCACATGTGACACTCACCCCCCAGGAGGAGAAGCAGGAGTCATCCAGACATCAGTCACATGTGACACTCACCCCCCAGGAGGAGAGGCAGGAGTCATCCAGCCATCAGCCACATGTGACCCTCACCCCCCAGGAGGAGAAGCAGGAGTCATCCAGACATCAGCCACATGTGACCCTCCCCCCCCCCCCAGGAGGAGAAGCAGGAGTCATCCAGCCAGCAGCCACATGTGACACTCACCCCCCAGGAGGAGAAGCAGGAGTCATCCAGACATCAGTCACATGTGACACTCACCCCCCAGGAGGAGAGGCAGGAGTCATCCAGCCATCAGCCACATGTGACCCTCACCCCCCAGGAGGAGAAACAGGAGTCATCCAGACATCAGTCACATGTGACACTCACCCCCCAGGAGGAGGAGCAGGAGTCATCCAGACATCAGCCACATGTGACCCTCCCCCCCCCCAGGAGGAGAAGCAGGAGTCATCCAGCCAGCAGCCACATGTGACACTCACCCCCCAGGAGGAGAAGCAGGAGTCATCCAGACATCAGCCACATGTGACACTCACCCCCCAGGAGGAGAAGCAGGAGTCATCCAGACATCAGTCACATGTGACACTAAACCCCCAGGAGGAGAAGCAGGAGTCATCCAGACATCAGTCACATGTGACCCTCACCCCCCAGGAGGAGAAGCAGGAGTCATCCAGACATCAGCCACATGTGACACTCACCCCCCAGGAGGAGAAGCAGGAGTCATCCAGACATCAGCCACATGTGACACTCACCCCCCAGGAGGAGAAGCAGGAGTCATCCAGACATCTGCCACATGTGACCCTCACCCCCCAGGAGGAGAATCTGGAGTCATTCAGCCATCAGCCACATGTGACACTCACCCCCCAGGAGGAGAAGCAGGAGTCATCCAGACATCTGCCACATGTGACCCTCACCCCCCAGGAGGAGAAGCAGGAGTCATCCAGACATCAGCCACATGTGACCCTCACCCCCCCAGGAGGAGAAGCAGGAGTCATCCAGACATCAGCCACATGTGACCCTCACCCCCCAGGAGGAGAAGCAGGAGTCATCCAGACAACAGCCACATGTGACCCTCACCCCCCAGGAGGAGAAGCAGGAGTCATCCAGCCATCAGCCACATGTGACACTCACCCCCCAGGAGGAGGAGCAGGAGTCATCCAGCCATCAGCCACATGTGACCCTCACCCCCCAGGAGGAGAAGCAGGAGTCATCCAGCCATCAGCCACATGTGACCCTCACCCCCCAGGAGGAGAAGCAGGAGTCATCCAGACATCAGCCACATGTGACACTCACCCCCCAGGAGGAGGAGCAGGAGTCATCCAGCCATCAGCCACATGTGACCCTCACCCCCCAGGAGGAGAAGCAGGAGTCATCCAGCCATCAGCCACATGTGACACTCACCCCCCAGGAGGAGAAGCAGGAGTCATCCAGCCATCAGCCACATGTGACACTCACCCCCCAGGAGGAGAAGCAGGAGTCATCCAGACATCAGCCACATGTGACACTCACCCCCCAGGAGGAGAAGCAGGAGTCATCCAGACATCAGCCACATGTGACCCTCACCCCCCAGGAGGAGAAGCAGGAGTCATCCAGACATCAGTCACATGTGACACTCACCCCCCAGGAGGAGAAGCTGGAGTCATCCAGCCATCAGTCACATGTGACACTCACCCCCCCAGGAGGAGGAGGAGCAGGAGTCATCCAGCCATCAGCCACATGTGACACTCACCCCCCAGGAGGAGAAGCAGGAGTCATCCAGCCATCAGCCACATGTGACACTCAACCCCCAGGAGGAGAAGCAGGAGTCATCCAGACATCAGCCACATGTGACACTCACCCCCCAGGAGGAGAGGCAGGAGTCATCCAGCCATCAGCCACATGTGACACTCACCCCCAGGAGGAGAAACAGGAGTCATCCAGACATCAGTCACATGTGACACTCACCCCCCAGGAGGAGAAGCAGGAGTCATCCAGCCATCAGTCACATGTGACACTCACCCCCCAGGAGGAGAAGCAGGAGTCATCCAGCCATCAGTCACATGTGACACTCACCCCCCAGGAGGAGAAGCAGGAGTCATCCAGACATCAGCCACATGTGACCCTCACCCCCCAGGAGGAGGAGGAGCAGGAGTCATCCAGACATCAGCCACATGTGACACTCACTCCCCAGGAGGAGAAGCAGGAGTCATCCAGACATCAGTCACATGTGACACTCACCCCCCAGGAGGAGAATCAGGAGTCATCCAGACATCAGTCACATGTGACACTCACCCCCCAGGAGGAGAAGTAGGAGTCATCCAGACATCAGCCACATGTGACCCTCCCCCCCCCCAGGAGGAGAAGCAGGAGTCATCCAGCCAGCAGCCACATGTGACCCTCACCCCCCAGGAGGAGAAGCAGGAGTCATCCAGACATCAGCCACATGTGACACTCACTCCCCAGGAGGAGAAGCAGGAGTCATCCAGACATCAGTCACATGTGACACTCACCCCCCAGGAGGAGAAGTAGGAGTCATCCAGACATCAGCCACATGCGACCCTCCCCCCCCCCCCCCAGGAGGAGAAGCAGGAGTCATCCAGACATCAGTCACATGTGACCCTCACCCCCCAGGAGGAGGAGCAGGAGTCATCCAGACATCGGCCACATGTGACACTCACCTCCCAGGAGGAAAAGCAGGAGTCATCCAGACATCGGCCACATGTGACACTCACCCCCCAGGAGGAGAAGCAGGAGTCATCCAGCCATCAGCCACATGTGACCCTCACCCCCGTTGGAGGAGGAGCAGGAGTCATCCAGACATCAGCCACATGTGACACTCACCCCCAGGAGGAGCAGCAGGAGTCATCCAGACATCAGCCACATGTGACACTCACCCCCAGGAGGAGAAGCAGGAGTCATCCAGACATCAGCCACATGTGACCCTCACCCCCCAGGAGGAGAAGCAGGAGTCATCCAGCCATCAGCCACATGTGACCCTCACCCCCCAGGAGGAGAAGCAGGAGTCATCCAGCCATCAGCCACATGTGACACTCACCCCCAGGAGGAGCAGCAGGAGTCATCCAGACATCAGCCACATGTGACACTCACCCCCAGGAGGAGAAGCAGGAGTCATCCAGACATCAGCCACATGTGACCCTCACCCCCCAGGAGGAGAAGCAGGAGTCATCCAGCCATCAGCCACATGTGACACTCACCCCCCAGGAGGAGAAGCAGGAGTCATCTAGACATCGGCCACATGTGACCCTCACCCCCCAGGAGGAGAAGCAGGAGTCATCCAGCCATCAGCCACATGTGACACTCACCCCCCAGGAGGAGAAGCAGGAGTCATCCAGCCATCAGCCACATGTGACACTCACCCCCCAGGAGGAGAAGCAGGAGTCATCCAGACATCAGCCACATGTGACACTCACCCCCCAGGAGGAGGAGCAGGAGTCATACAGACATCAGTCACATGTGACCCTCACCCCCCAGGAGGAGAAGCAGGAGTCATCCAGACATCGGCCACATGTGACACTCACCCCCAGGAGGAGAAGCAGGAGTCATCCAGACATCGGCCACATGTGACACTCACCCCCCAGGAGGTGAAGTAGGAGTCATCCAGTCATCAGCCACATGTGACATTCACCCCCCAGGAGGAGGAGCAGGAGTTATCCAGACATCAGCCACATGTGACCCTCACCCCCCAGGAGGAGGAGCAGGAGTCATCCAGTCATCAGCCACATGTGACACTCACCCCCCAGGAGGAGGAGCAGGAGTCATCCAGACATCAGTCACATGTGACACTCACCCCCCAGGAGGAGGAGCAGGAGTCATCCAGACATCAGCCACATGTGACACTCACCCCCCAGGAGGAGAAGCAGGAGTCATCCAGACATCAGCCACATGTGACACTCACCCCCCAGGAGGAGAAGCTGGAGTCATCCAGCCATCAGTCACATGTGACACTCACCCCCCCAGGAGGAGGAGGAGCAGGAGTCATCCAGCCATCAGCCACATGTGACACTCACCCCCCAGGAGGAGAAGCAGGAGTCATCCAGCCATCAGCCACATGTGACACTCAACCCCCAGGAGGAGAAGCAGGAGTCATCCAGACATCAGCCACATGTGACACTCACCCCCCAGGAGGAGAGGCAGGAGTCATCCAGCCATCAGCCACATGTGACACTCACCCCCAGGAGGAGAAACAGGAGTCATCCAGACATCAGTCACATGTGACACTCACCCCCCAGGAGGAGAAGCAGGAGTCATCCAGCCATCAGTCACATGTGACACTCACCCCCCAGGAGGAGAAGCAGGAGTCATCCAGCCATCAGTCACATGTGACACTCACCCCCCAGGAGGAGAAGCAGGAGTCATCCAGACATCAGCCACATGTGACCCTCACCCCCCAGGAGGAGGAGGAGCAGGAGTCATCCAGACATCAGCCACATGTGACACTCACTCCCCAGGAGGAGAAGCAGGAGTCATCCAGACATCAGTCACATGTGACACTCACCCCCCAGGAGGAGAATCAGGAGTCATCCAGACATCAGTCACATGTGACACTCACCCCCCAGGAGGAGAAGTAGGAGTCATCCAGACATCAGCCACATGTGACCCTCCCCCCCCCCCAGGAGGAGAAGCAGGAGTCATCCAGCCAGCAGCCACATGTGACCCTCACCCCCCAGGAGGAGAAGCAGGAGTCATCCAGACATCAGCCACATGTGACACTCACTCCCCAGGAGGAGAAGCAGGAGTCATCCAGACATCAGTCACATGTGACACTCACCCCCCAGGAGGAGAAGTAGGAGTCATCCAGACATCAGCCACATGCGACCCTCCCCCCCCCCCCAGGAGGAGAAGCAGGAGTCATCCAGACATCAGTCACATGTGACCCTCACCCCCCAGGAGGAGGAGCAGGAGTCATCCAGACATCGGCCACATGTGACACTCACCTCCCAGGAGGAAAAGCAGGAGTCATCCAGACATCGGCCACATGTGACACTCACCCCCCAGGAGGAGAAGCAGGAGTCATCCAGCCATCAGCCACATGTGACCCTCACCCCCGTTGGAGGAGGAGCAGGAGTCATCCAGACATCAGCCACATGTGACACTCACCCCCAGGAGGAGCAGCAGGAGTCATCCAGACATCAGCCACATGTGACACTCACCCCCAGGAGGAGAAGCAGGAGTCATCCAGACATCAGCCACATGTGACCCTCACCCCCCAGGAGGAGAAGCAGGAGTCATCCAGCCATCAGCCACATGTGACCCTCACCCCCCAGGAGGAGAAGCAGGAGTCATCCAGCCATCAGCCACATGTGACACTCACCCCCAGGAGGAGCAGCAGGAGTCATCCAGACATCAGCCACATGTGACACTCACCCCCAGGAGGAGAAGCAGGAGTCATCCAGACATCAGCCACATGTGACCCTCACCCCCCAGGAGGAGAAGCAGGAGTCATCCAGCCATCAGCCACATGTGACACTCACCCCCCAGGAGGAGAAGCAGGAGTCATCTAGACATCGGCCACATGTGACCCTCACCCCCCAGGAGGAGAAGCAGGAGTCATCCAGCCATCAGCCACATGTGACACTCACCCCCCAGGAGGAGAAGCAGGAGTCATCCAGCCATCAGCCACATGTGACACTCACCCCCCAGGAGGAGAAGCAGGAGTCATCCAGACATCAGCCACATGTGACACTCACCCCCCAGGAGGAGGAGCAGGAGTCATACAGACATCAGTCACATGTGACCCTCACCCCCCAGGAGGAGAAGCAGGAGTCATCCAGACATCGGCCACATGTGACACTCACCCCCAGGAGGAGAAGCAGGAGTCATCCAGACATCGGCCACATGTGACACTCACCCCCCAGGAGGTGAAGTAGGAGTCATCCAGTCATCAGCCACATGTGACATTCACCCCCCAGGAGGAGGAGCAGGAGTTATCCAGACATCAGCCACATGTGACCCTCACCCCCCAGGAGGAGGAGCAGGAGTCATCCAGTCATCAGCCACATGTGACACTCACCCCCCAGGAGGAGGAGCAGGAGTCATCCAGACATCAGTCACATGTGACACTCACCCCCCAGGAGGAGGAGCAGGAGTCATCCAGACATCAGCCACATGTGACACTCACCCCCCAGGAGGAGAAGCAGGAGTCATCCAGTCATCAGCCACATGTGACACTCACCCCACCCTGGAGAAGGAGCAGGATTCATCCCGTTATCATCCATTGATGACACTTACCCCCCAGGAGGAGAAGGAGGAGCTTTCCAGAATATTCCCTTTTTTATCATTGCTGCCTAAAAGCTCATCAGAGCAGATGGAACAGTTTTTGTCTTTGCTCCAGTCATAAAACGGAAGAGCAAAGCAGTCATCTCCTGTCAATAGATGGATCTGTCTTTCCAAGAAGAGGAGCAGCAAACGGTGCCAGGTGGTGAAGGCAGGTCCCTGGTGGGCAAAGTCCCGCATGCCAGCATAAGAACAGTCATGGAGGATGGGCTTCGTGCTGTAGTGGTGGATCCAGGTGCACAAGTCATAAATGGAGGCATTCCTGAACATAAAGGTGGAGGGGTCCTTCCTGTCTCTGGCCACCAGTATGACGTAGTCCGAACTGGTGGTGTCTTTCAACAGATTCAGATATCTCAGGAACTTTTCTCTTTCAATCACATTCAGCTCCCGGATCTCTTTCCTGACCAGTATCTTCTTCTGGTCACATCTCTTTCCATAGTGGCCATATTTGCATTCTCCACAGTCGTAACCACTATAATTTCCTTTGCATCTGCAATAATGCTGGTAGTAACCTGAAGGCCAGTCGATGCGGTCATCACGGCATTGGTTGTATTCATAAGGAACCTCTGAGTCCTGGCCATATGCTTGAACATGTTTAGTGGAACATTCTCCACGCCCAGCGTGTTCACCGCAGGGGCTTCCACGCCATGGGGGGCAGCAGATTCTACTACTCAATGTCTCATCAGTGGTGCAGGCTCGGGGAAACTGGCTTTCCACATTAGATAACCCAAGGGTGAGGAACACGTAGACTGGGAAAATCCAAACAATACATCTAATAGATATGGTTTGGTCATCAGTAGATAAGGCAGTGGTGACAACCTGCAGAACAACAATGAGAATATATGGTGGTCAGTGAACATGTGAAGGTGACATTGCATAAGTCACCATGTATGCAGCCATCATGCTAGGGTCTTCCCTTGTCAGGGTGGTCTATGGGGCACTAATACCTTATTGGGGAAGGTCTACAACATCTGCAGCTCCATTACTGGATGTGGTAACATAGTGCCTCAGTAATACATGGATGGACCTTCTCTGTGCAGGTGACCTCTATGGTGGAAATCGGTCGGCAGAAGAGGAGGTGGTAGAACTGGACAGACCACTGGTTTACAATCCTGCACCCATCACTGACTAAGTTTGGTATAAGTTTTGTACCGTGGTGGCCAGACGCAGGAGGATTTTTAGGATCTATTCTGCTGGCAGATGACATCCCATATGTAGCATATGAGAGACTTGTCTTGTATATCTCTGTCACCCAGATTTCTCAATAGGCTTAATACAATCCCCTTTAAGTCCTCCTCGTTCATGTCTCCTCACCTCCTCCCATTAACAAATTGTCTGTCCTTTCCATAAATCAGATGTCCTGGTCATCCTACAGGCCACACATGTATTGCTGCGACACCGACCAAAGTGACCTCAGTGACCCTGCAGACCATACACAACACAGACGCCCCATGTCCTCCACCATAACGTGGAACATACAGTGATGCCAGATGACCACATTGTACCATTACACGTCAGAGCCCCAGGTGCAGCCCTCAGTAGGACATTGGAGGAGATCATGACATATTGGAATATTGTCCTTCCAGCTCACATGTAACCAATGCTCTGTGTATTCCCCCACCACAGCTGCATTACAGGACCAGTCCTTGTCCCCACAAGTGGCATGAGATGAATCACCAGGACCCCCAGATCAGCAGATGTCCTACCTCACACCCTGTCGCTGCCATCTCCGAAGCGTCTAGTGCAGTACATGATGCAAGAAGATTACCAACAAACAGAAGGGAATAAAGAAGTCAAATAGTGAACCCTGCCAAGTCTACAGGTCTCTGAAGATGTTTCCAGAATCCAACGCCCTTAGGGGAAAAGTCAGACGCTAAAGACGTAGAGAAATCATAGCACAGACACAAAGTGAAGAGGTCACAAGCCTCAGGATTCACAAAATAGCAATAATGTCCACCCCCAATAAGAGAGTAAAGGAGCGTCTGCTGTGGTGGTGGATGGTTTAAGACTTAGATCCCATCTCCTTAGGCATCACATCGCTGACTGCATGAAATGTCACCTCTCCCCTTACTTATCCGTCCTGTGTCCTCCTCCCGTCTGTTATCCGGCAAACACCAGATATACACCAAGCCCCCGGCTCCTCCGCAGCCACTTTCAGCCTGGACCCTGTACATAAGATGCGGCTGATGACCGGGTAAAGCAGCAGAATTTTTATTTATCAAATGATTTTTTCCATGACGTCCCAACTGGAGGATTACAAAAGAAAAAAGGAAGGGTCAGCTCACTCACGTCTGCACCGATATGTAGAGTTCATAGTCTTGTGGTGGAGGGTGCTCGGATGAAGAAAGCCGTGTCGATCGCCAGCAGCAAACCAAGAATCCAAAAGATGAACACATCCAGCGCTCCAAATTTCAAGTAGACTGATAAAAAAATCTGTAGAAGTTTATTTAATCCATTTATAAAAAAGACAAAAAAGACATACGGTCCGGAGACCCAAAAAGACCTACGCGTTTCGAATGATTACATTACATTCTTAGTCATGGTCCTAACAATACATGTGAGACACAAGAGGAAATACATACCAGGTGATAAGAATGATCACCACTGCGCATGCGTATGACTAGAAACCAAACTACGTATTATCAGATGGTAAAAAGAACATGAATAGTTGGAATTATAAAGATAATGTATATTAGTACAGGTACATTAGGTCAGTTCTATTGTTTAACCGGTTATGGACCGGGCCCTTTCCTGTTTTTTCATGTCCATTTTTCACTCCCCACCTTCAAAAATCTATAACTTTTTTATTTTTACACATAAAGAGCTGTGTGATGGCTTGTTTTCTGCGTAACAAATTGCACTTCATAGTGATGGTATTAAATATTCCATGCCGTGTACTCGGAAGCGGGAAAAAAATTCCAAATGCAATGAAAATGGTGAAAAAATGCATTTGCGCCATTTTCTTGTGGGCTTGGATATTACGTCTTTCACTGAGCGCCCCAAATGACGCGTCTACTTTATTCTTTGGGTTGGTACGATTAAGGGGATACCAAATTTGTATAGGTTTTATAATGTATTCATACATTTACAAAAATTAAAACCTCCTGTACAAAAATAATTTTTTTGATTTTGCCAACTTCTGGCGCTAATAACTTTTTTATACGTTGGTGTACGGAGCTGTGGGTGGTGTCATTTTTTGCGGAATTTGATAATATTTTCAATGATATAATTTTTAGGACTGTACGACCTTTTGATCACTTTTTATAGATTTTTTTTATATTTTTCAAAATGGCAAAAAAGTGCCATTTTCGACTTTGGGCGCTATTTTCCGTTACGGGGTTAAACGCATTCAAAAACCGTTATCATATTTTGATAGATCGGGCATTTTCGGACGCGTCGATACCTAATGTGTTTATGATTTTTACAGTTTATTTATATTTATGTCAGTTCTAGGGAAAGGGGGTGATTTCAAATTTTACTTTTTTTTATTATTTTTTTTTTTAAACTTTTTTTTATTTTTATTTTTACTATTTTTCAGACTCCCTAGGGTACTTTAACCCTAGGTTGTCTGATCGATCCTATCATATACTGCCATATTACAGTATGGCAGTATATGGGGATTTTCCTCCTCATTCATTACAATGTGCTATCAGCACATTGTAATGAAGGGGTTAAAACGAAATAGCCTCGGGTCTTCGGAAGACCCGAGGCTACCATGGAGATGGATCGCCGCCCCCCGGTGACATCACGGGGAGCGGCGATCCCAGGTAAGATGGCGGCGCCCATGCGCCACTATCTGTTTGAGGCTGCCGGCAGCCAGCGCTTTGAAAACACCCGCGATCGGTGCAGCAAAGGCTTACCGGCTATGGAGAGGGCTCAGCCCGTGAGCCCTCTCCATGCAGAGCGACCCGACCGCCCGCCGTGTATTCACGAAGTGGTTAAACCATTGGGGCTTCTAGTTGTGAGGTTCCCTATCTCCTCCTCTAACCGGAGTTCTTATCTTTTCAATGCCAATAACTGAAAAAGATGACAAATCACCTTCATGTATCTGTAGAGAATGTTTGGATAAACTAGAGATATGTTTGTCATTAAAGTTTGAACCGTCTGAGATATGTTCACTGATACGTCTTTCAGAGGACGAATAGTGCTACCAACATATTGTATGTTACAAGAGGTGCAGGTAACAGGGTAAATAACATAACGTGGGTTACAAGAGGTGCAGGTAACAGGGTAAATAACATAACGTGGGTTACAAGAGGTGCAGGTAACAGGGTAAATAACATAACGTGGGTTACAAGAGGTGCAGGTAACAGGGTAAATAACAGAACGTGGGTTGCACTTTATAAAGGAATAAATGTTATTAGTGTTACTGCTATGGACTGAAGAGAACTTTTTTGCATTCTTATATATTTGCAGTTGTTGCATCTATTCATGCCACACTTATGAGCCTTTTGTATTTAGCCAAGTATTCTTCTCCTTTTTCTCATGTGCAAGGTATAGTGAGGGAGATACGATGTTACCAATAGTGCATGCCCTTCTTCATATGAATTTGCACCCTTGTTGTGGAATTTTATTTATTTTGTCATCAGCCGTTAAGACTGGTAAATAATATTAGTTATCTGATGGAAATTACTGCTATAAGTAGTTGAAAAAACAATATTATCAGATTTTTTACCGCTAGTTCTATACTGGAATAGCAGTTGTTTCCTAGTCTTACTTGCAGCAAGTAACACTAATAACATTTATTCCTTTATAAAGTGCAACCCACGTTATGTTATTTACCTTGTTACCTGCACCTCTTGTAACATACAGTATGTTGGTAGCACTATTCGTCCTCTGAAAGACGTATCAGTGAACATATCTCAGACGGTTCAAACTTTAATGACAAACATATCTCTAGTTTATCCAAACATTCTCTACAGATACATGAAGGTGATTTGTCATCTTTTTCAGTTATTGGCATTGAAAAGATAAGAACTCCTGTTAGAGGAGGAGATAGGGAACCTCACAACTAAACAATAGAACTGACCTAATGTACCTGTACTAATATACATTATCTTTATAATTCCAACTATTCATGTTCTTTTTACCATCTGATAATACATAAGTTTGGTTTCTAGTCATACGCATGCGCAGTGGTGATCATTCTTATCACCTGGTATGTATTTCCTCTTGTGTCTCACATGTATTGTTAGGACCATGACTAAGAATGTAATGTAATCATTCGAAGCGCGTAGGTCTTTTTGGGTCTCCGGACCGTATGTCTTTTTTGTCTTTTTTATAAATGGATTAAATAAACTTCTACAGATTTTTTATCAGTCTACTTGAAATTTGGAGCGCTGGATGTGTTCATCTTTTGGACACCTGGAGGATTACCCCTTTATTTTATACATCCCCTTCTATACTATGGTTCTCCTCATTTCCTAGGAAAGAAAGGAGAAAGAAAAGAAAGAGGAGAAGAAAGAGGAGAAAAAGGAGGACAAAACTGAGTCTAAGACCCTCAATCCCGTAGATGCAATATGTGTTTTAACAAACTTCCTGATTCATACCAGAAAGCTGTATGCAAGGACTGCGTGGATAGTATCGTGCGTGAGGGAAAGACGTCTCTGGTTGATGAGCTGAGAGCCAAGTTTCAGTCAGAAGTGAAAAACACAGAAGCATCCCTCCTTTCAGAAGGTCCTAAAAAACTCCTGGGCCCATCCTAGAGATAGACTCGGATCATGAAGTTGCTTCCTGTTCTTTCCAGGAGGGCGACGAGGAGCAGATCCTGGAAATTCAGGAGAAAAAGACAGAATCTAGGTTTTCCTCTGGATAACTTGGACGCCTTACTAAAAGCAGTCAGGGAGACTCTGGATATTGAAGATCCTGTGGAGATACAATCGGTTCAGGATGAACACTTTGAATGTCTAAGAGCAAAGAAAAAGTAAAGGCAAACGGCAGGTGGAGCTACCCCAAAGGCGGCAGGGGTAGGGGATACAGCACCTCCCAAAGTAGCCAGCCCAATCCTGCCAGAAAACAATGACGCCAGGGTGGGGGGGAGACTTGCTTTTTCCCTCCCAATGGAATCAAAATATAAACAATACATGGATCCTCGGAGTAGTACAGGAAGGTTACAAAATCGAACTGAACTCTCTACCTCCGCATACATTTGTGACAACGAAAATCTCTTCTCCGCAACTCCACCTCCTCATGTGGGAAGAAGTGCAGTCCCTATTAAACAAGAAAGTGATGTACTGTCTCGTCAGGTAAGAAGAACGGTTCCTTCAGGATGATTATAAATCTAAAAAGTTTGAACAAACACATCAAATACAGGAAATTCAAAATGGAGTCCCTAAAATCCACAACACCATTAATTTCGAAACACGCGGCACTATACACCATAGACCTGAAAGACGCGAACTACCACGTCCCAATCCACCCCATATTTCAAAAACACCTGAGAATCGCAATCCTGTCCCCAGAAAACCAATTGCAACATTTTTTTAGTTCAAAGCTTTACCATTCGGGATCTCCTCAGCGCCCAGGTTATTCATCAAGACAGAAGGATATGCTAATAATTCCTTATCTGGACGATCTCCTTCTTATATCCAGCTCAAAAGAAAAACTGATGTTCCACAGGGACACAACGTTAAAATTCCTAGAGCATCTGGGCTGGATAGTAAGTTACGAAAAATCAAACCTTCAACCCAGCACAAAAAAACTCCTGGTATTCTACTAGACTCGGTACACCAACGCTCACTTCTCCCAGAACAGTCCTGAGTCTTGTGTCCCAGGTAAAGTGGTTCCAAAACAAGCAATAATCCTCAGTCAGAGAAGCCATGAAATTGCTGGGACCTCTCACGGCTTGTATAACCTGTGTTCTGTGGTCCCAAAGCCATACAAGAGATATACACAACTGGATCCTCACGTCTTGGAACAAAGGTCTCAACCAACTGGAGAAGAAAATAAAAATTCCCCTGTACGTGAAAAATTCTCTAAACTTGTGGAAAAAGAATGAAAATCTGACCAAAGAATTGAGTTGGATCAATTGACCCATAACAACGATCTTGACAGACGCGAGCAAGACAGGCTGGGGAGCAAAGCTTCCAGAAATACTAGCCCAGGGCCAATGGTCTCAAGTCCTCAAACTTCTAAGAGTTAAAGTCTGTCTGGGAAACACTAAAGATGTGCTCCATCAACTGAAAAAATCTCAAAATTCTGTCAGACAACACAACCACAGTAACCTATCTGAGACGTCAAGGGGGCACAAGCTCCCCAACTCTTCTCAAACTGTCCAAAAAGATCTTCTTATGGGCAGAAGAAAACGTCCTCTCCTTGATGGCAATACACCTGAAGGGGTCGGAAAACAGGGAAGCGGACTTCCTGAGCAGACATCCATAGACCCTCACGAGTGGTGCATGAACAAAGGGTGTTCCTTCAACTATCCCAAGAATGGGGAACCCCTCTAATAGATCTGTTCACCACCAAAGAAAGCAGAAAAGTGGACCATTACTTTTCTTTACGAATGAACTCCAAAGAATATCTTCTAGATGCTTCCAGCCACAGCTGGCAACCTCGCCTATGCCTTCCCTCCAATTCCGTTGATTGCAAGAACAGTACAGAAGATCAGACAAGAAAATCTCAAGATCATTCTGGTTGTGCCTGTGTGGCCAAAGAAGAGCTGGTTCCCAGCATTAAGAGCCAATTCTTCTTCCCTGCAGGAAGGATCTCCTGTATCACGGCGCGGTCGATCATCCCAGGGCAGAAACATTCCAACTACCAGCTTGGATCCTGAAAAACAGATGTTGAGAGCCAAAGGCTTCTCGGATAAAGTCATTGCCACATTACAGGCAAGTAGAAAACCAGTCACCTCGGCTATCTGCCTAAAAATCTGGAAAACATTTGTTTCTTTTTGCCACCCTGAAATGCCTCATCTATCTTCTCCCAATATACAGCAGATCCTGGAGTGTCTAACGGCTTATAGACCGGCACTTTAAAAGTCCAGATCTCAGCCCCCAAGGTCTTCTTTGACACCTCTCTGGCTGAACATAGGTGGGTAAAAAGGTTTCTAAAAGCTTCTGCTTAGCTTAGACCTAACATTCCCATCACCCCCCCTGGGGGCTCTCAATAGTCTTACATGGGCTCATGCAAGAACCCTTACAAAATTCAAGTGTAAGGAACATTACGCTAAAAACCGCCTTCCAGAAGACTAGGTGAGATCCAGGCACTTTATATACGATAGGATCTCTTTAAGACTTGATTCCACTTTAATTCCCAAAGTCGCAACTGACTTTCATCGTAGTCAGGAAATTATCCTCCCCTCCTTTTGTCAAAATCCAAAATCTCCTGGAGAAGCCACCTGGCACACTCTAGATGTGAGGAGGGTAGTACTGCACCTGCATCTAGAAATAAATGCTTGGCGGAAAGATTCAAACTTGTCTCTTCAGTTCCAGGGTGAGAATAAAGGAAGAAAAGCGTCAAAAATGACCATCGTCCGCTGGATTAGGCAAACTATTCGAGATTGTTATACCGTCTGGACGCACCTCCACCAGGGCAGTAGCCACCTCCTGGGCGGACAGAGCGAGAACATCTCTTGATGAAATCTGTAAAGCTGCGACCTGGTCCAGCACTGCCCAACATTACCGATTGGACTTACACTCAGCAAGAGACTTATCGTTTGGTAGAAAAATCCTACAAGCCTCAATCCCTCCCTAAAATAATCCCTATCATCATCTGGCACATCTCCAGGTGGGCTGTCATGGGGGACGTCTTGGAAAGTGAGAATTAGACTCATCGGTAATTCGTTTTCCCTTTAGTCCACCATGACGGCCTGGAATTTTTCCGCACCCTCGAAACCTTATTGTTGGTTTTGTTGTGTGTGACATACTAATAAACGTCTTGTATCCTTTTCTTGGTGCAGTTATTTGGTAGGAACTGGAGAGGGATGCAGGGGGAGGGACATTTAACCTCTCTTCTTCCTGTCCCTGCAGAGGTCAAGGGGTAATCCTCCAGGTGAGCCGTCATGTTGGACTAAATGGAAAAAAAATTACTGGTAATTCTCGCTATTCTGTTCCGTCTGGACCATTATGTAAGCTCTTATACCTCTAGTGTCACCCTCATCCTCATAGACTGTAAGCTCTTGTGTCACCCCCTCATCCTCATAGACTGTAAGCTCTTGTGTCCTCCCCTCATCCTCATACTGTAAGCTCTTGTGTCCTCCCCTCATCCTCATAGACTGTAAGCTCTTGTGTCCTCCCTCATCCTCATAGACTGTAAGCTCTTGTGTCCTCCCCTCATCCTCATAGACTGTAAGCTCTTGTGTCCTCCCCTCATCCTCATAGACTGTAAGCTCTTGTGTCCTCCCCTCATCCTCATAGACTGTAAGCTCTTGTGTCCCCCCCTCATCCTCATAGACTGTAAGCTCTTGTGTCACCCCCTCATCCTCATAGACTGTAAGCTCTTGTGTCACCCCCTCATCCTCATAGACTGTAAGCTCTTGTGTCACCCTCATCCTCATAGACTGTAAGCTCTTGTGTCACCCCCTCATCCTCATAGACTGTAAGCTCTTGTGTCACCCCCTCATCCTCAAAGACTGTAACCTCTTGTGTCACCCCTCATCCTCATAGACTGTAAGCTCTTGTGTCACCCCCTCATCCTCATAGACTGTAAGCTCTTGTGTCCTCCCCTCATCCTCATAGACTGTAAGCTCTTGTGTCACCCCCTCATCCTCATAGACTGTAAGCTCTTGTGTCCTCCCCTCATCCTCATAGACTGTAAGCTCTTGTGTCCCCCCTCATCCTCATAGACTGTAAGCTCTTGTGTCCCCCCTCATCCTCATAGACTGTAAGCTCTTGTGTCCTCCCCTCATCCTCATAGACTGTAAGCTCTTGTGTCCCTCCTCATCCTCATAGACTGTAAGCTCTTGTGTCCTCCCCTCATCCTCATAGACTGTAAGCTCTTGTGTCCCCCCTCATCCTCATAGACTGTAAGCTCTTGTGTCCCCCCTCATCCTCATAGACTGTAAGCTCTTGTGTCCTCCCCTCATCCTCATAGACTGTAAGCTCTTGTGTCACCCCCTCATCCTCATAGACTGTAAGCTCTTGTGTCACCCCCTCATCCTCATAGACTGTAAGCTCTTGTGTCACCCCCTCATCCTCATAGACTGTAAGCTCTTGTGTCCTCCCCTCATCCTCATACTGTAAGCTCTTGTGTCCTCCCCTCATCCTCATAGACTGTAAGCTCTTGTGTCCTCCCCTCATCCTCATAGACTGTAAGCTCTTGTGTCCTCCCCTCATCCTCATAGACTGTAAGCTCTTGTGTCCTCCCCTCATCCTCATAGACTGTAAGCTCTTGTGTCCTCCCCTCATCCTCATAGACTGTAAGCTCTTGTGTCCCCCCTCATCCTCATAGACTGTAAGCTCTTGTGTCCCCCCTCATCCTCATAGACTGTAAGCTCTTGTGTCCCCCCTCATCCTCATAGACTGTAAGCTCTTGTGTCCTCCCCTCATCCTCATAGACTGTAAGCTCTTGTGTCACCCCCTCATCCTCATAGACTGTAAGCTCTTGTGTCACCCCCTCATCCTCATAGACTGTAGGCTCTTGTGTCTCCCCCTCATCCTCATAGACTGTAAGCTCTTGTGTTCTCCCCTCATCCTCATAGACTGTAAGTTCTTGTGTCACCCCCTCATCCTCATAGACTGTAAGCTCTTGTGTCACCCCCTCATCCTCATAGACTGTAAGCTCTTGTGTCACCCCCTCATCCTCATAGACTGTAAGCTCTTGTGCCCCCCCCTCATCCTCATAGACTGTAAGCTCTTGTGTCCTCCTCTCATCCTCATAGACTGTAACCTCTTGTGTCCCCCCCTCATCCTCATAGACTGTAAGCTCTTGTGTCTCCCCTCATCCTCATAGACTGTAAGCTCTTGTCACCCCCTCATCCTCATAGACTGTAAGCTCTTGTGTCCCCCTCATCCTCATAGACTGTAAGCTCTTGTGTCACCCCCTCATCCTCATAGACTGTAAGCTCTTGTGTCACCCCCTCATCCTCATAGACTGTAAGCTCTTGTGTCACCCCTCATCCTCATAGACTGTAAGCTCTTGTGTCCCCCCTCATCCTCAGACTGTAAGCTCTTGTGTCCTCCCCTCATCCTCAGACTGTAAGCTCTTGTGTCACCCCCTCATCCTCATAGACTGTAAGCTCTTGTGTCACCCCCTCATCCTCATAGACTGTAAGCTCTTGTGTCACCCCCTCATCCTCATAGACTGTAAGCTCTTGTGTCACCCCCTCATCCTCATAGACTGTAAGCTCTTGTGTCACCTTCATCCTCATAGACTGTAAGCTCTTGTGTCATCCCCCTCATCCTCATAGACTGTAAGCTCTTGTGTCCTCCTCATCCTCATAGACTGTAAGCTCTTGTGTCATCCCCCTCATCCTCATAGACTGTAAGCTCTTGTGTCCCCCCTCATCCTCATAGACTGTAAGCTCTTGTGTCCTCCTCATCCTCATAGACTGTAAGCTCTTGTGTCACCTTCATCCTCATAGACTGTAAGCTCTTGTGTCATCCCCCTCATCCTCATAGACTGTAAGCTCTTGTGTCCTCCTCATCCTCATAGACTGTAAGCTCTTGTGTCACCTTCATCCTCATAGACTGTAAGCTCTTGTGTCATCCCCCTCATCCTCATAGACTGTAAGCTCTTGTGTCCCCCCTCATCCTCATAGACTGTAAGCTCTTGTGTCACCCCTCATCCTCATAGACTGTAAGCTCTTGTGTCCCCCCCTCATCATCATAGACTGTAAGCTCTTGTGTCCCCCCTCATCCTCATATACTGTAAGCTCTTGTGCCCCCCCTCATCCTCATAGACTGTAAGCTCTTGTGTCCTCCCTCATCCTCATAGACTGTAAGCTCTTATGTCTCCTCCTCATCCTCATAGACTGTAAGCTCTTGTGTCCTCCCCTCATCCTCATAGACTGTAAGCTCTTGTGTCACCCCTCATCATCATAGACAGTAAGCTCTTGTGTCCCCCTCATCCTCATAGACTGTAAGCTCTTGTGCCCCCCCTCATCCTCATAGACTGTAAGCTCTTGTGTCACCCCTCATCCTCATAGACTGTAAGCTCTTGTGTCACCCCCTCATCCTCATAGACTGTAAGCTCTTGTGTCCCCCCTCATCCTCATAGACTGTAAGCTCTTGTGTCACCCCCTCATCCTCATAGACTGTAAGCTCTTGTGTCACCCCTCATCCTCATAGACTGTAAGCTCTTGTGTCACCCCCTCATCCTCAAAGACTGTAACCTCTTGTGTCACCCCTCATCCTCATAGACTGTAAGCTCTTGTGTCACCCCCTCATCCTCATAGACTGTAAGCTCTTGTGTCCTCCCCTCATCCTCATAGACTGTAAGCTCTTGTGTCACCCCCTCATCCTCATAGACTGTAAGCTCTTGTGTCCTCCCCTCATCCTCATAGACTGTAAGCTCTTGTGTCCCCCCTCATCCTCATAGACTGTAAGCTCTTGTGTCCCCCCTCATCCTCATAGACTGTAAGCTCTTGTGTCCTCCCCTCATCCTCATAGACTGTAAGCTCTTGTGTCCCTCCTCATCCTCATAGACTGTAAGCTCTTGTGTCCTCCCCTCATCCTCATAGACTGTAAGCTCTTGTGTCCCCCCTCATCCTCATAGACTGTAAGCTCTTGTGTCCCCCCTCATCCTCATAGACTGTAAGCTCTTGTGTCCTCCCCTCATCCTCATAGACTGTAAGCTCTTGTGTCCCTCCTCATCCTCATAGACTGTAAGCTCTTGTGTCCCTCCTCATCCTCATAGACTGTAAGCTCTTGTGTCCTCCCCTCATCCTCATAGACTGTAAGCTCTTGTGTCCCCCCTCATCCTCATAGACTGTAAGCTCTTGTGTCCCCCCTCATCCTCATAGACTGTAAGCTCTTGTGTCCTCCCCTCATCCTCATAGACTGTAAGCTCTTGTGTCCCCCCTCATCCTCATAGACTGTAAGCTCTTGTGTCCCCCCTCATCCTCATAGACTGTAAGCTCTTGTGTCCTCCCCTCATCCTCATAGACTGTAAGCTCTTGTGTCCCTCCTCATCCTCATAGACTGTAAGCTCTTGTGTCCCTCCTCATCCTCATAGACTGTAAGCTCTTGTGTCCTCCCCTCATCCTCATAGACTGTAAGCTCTTGTGTCCCCCCTCATCCTCATAGACTGTAAGCTCTTGTGTCCCCCCTCATCCTCATAGACTGTAAGCTCTTGTGTCCTCCCCTCATCCTCATAGACTGTAAGCTCTTGTGTCCCCCCTCATCCTCATAGACTGTAAGCTCTTGTGTCCCCCCTCATCCTCATAGACTGTAAGCTCTTGTGTCCTCCCCTCATCCTCATAGACTGTAAGCTCTTGTGTCCCTCCTCATCCTCATAGACTGTGAGCTCTTGTGTTTGGACTGTAGACCAGACTAGTTATAATCACTGCTGTGGTGTCTGGAGACATCAGCCAAGATAAATATCCCGGTGGAGTTTGTTATCCTGTGACGCTTGGTGTCAGGCGCTGAGAGTATTGGAGAAGCAGGAGATGACCAGACAGGAGGGAACCAACAAGGGAAACCCGGGAGGTACAAGGAAGGGGACGATATGTACAATCTCTATGTGTCATATCATAGAGCACAAATAAGCCCCCTGAGAGGAGGGACCGCGTGACCCCGTGCACCGAGGATGTCCCCCATCCCAACACCCGGATCAATGCACAAAATAACAAATTCTATAATAAGGTGATATAAACAGCGACACCAAATCTCAAAATGTGTTCAAATAATCACACAATAATATCTGCGGATGTATCAGGAGCCGCAACACAATATCAGAGGGGAGGAATGGTGACTAAGAGCACAAAGTAGACCCGACAGGAGTGTGATGGTACCTGGAGAGAGGAGCGTCTGGTGTGATGGTACCTGGAGAGAGGAGCGTCTGGCGTGGTGGTGCCTGGAGAGAGGAGCATCTGGCGTGATGGTACCTGGAGAGAGGAGCGTCTGGTGTGATGGTACCTGGAGAGAGGAGCGTCTGGTGTGATGGTACCTGGAGAGAGGAGCGTCTGGTGTGGCGGTACCTGGAGAGAGGAGCGTCTGGTGTGATGGTGCCTGGAGAGAGGAGCGTCTGGTGTGATGGTACCTGGAGAGAGGAGCGTCTGGTGTGATGGTACCTGGAGAGAGGAGCGTCTGGTGTGGCGGTACCTGGAGAGAGGAGCGTCTGGCGTGGTGGTGCCTGGAGAGAGGAGCGTCTGGTGTGATGGTACCTGGAGAGAGGAGCGTCTGGTGTGGCGGTACCTGGAGAGAGGAGCGTCTGGTGTGGCGGTACCTGGAGAGAGGAGCGTCTGGTGTGGCGGTACCTGGAGAGAGGAGCGTCTGGCGTGGCGGTACCTGGAGAGAGGAGCGTCTGGCGTGGTGGTACCTGGAGAGAGGAGCGTCTGGTGTGGTGGTACCTGGAGAGAGGAGCGTCTGGTGTGGTGGTGCCTGGAGAGAGGAGCATCTGGCGTGGCGGTACCTGGAGAGAGGAGCGTCTGGCGTGGTGGTGCCTGGAGAGAGGAGCGTCTGGCCTGGTGGTGCCTGGAGAGAGGAGCGTCTGGCCTGGTGGTGCCTGGAGAGAGGAGCGTCTGGCCTGGTGGTGCTTGGAGAGAGGAGCGTCTGGCGTGGTGGTGCCTGGAGAGAGGAGCGTCTGGCGTGGCGGTACCTGGAGAGAGGAGCGTCTGGTGTGATGGTACCTGGAGAGAGGAGCGTCTGGCGTGGTGGTGCCTGGAGAGAGGAGCGTCTGGTGTGGTGGTACCTGGAGAGAGGAGCGTCTGGCGTGGCGGTACCTGGAGAGAGGAGCGTCTGGTGTGGTGGTGACTGGAGAGATGAGCGTCTGGTGTGGTGGTGACTGGAGAGAGGAGCGTCTGGCGTGGCGGTACCTGGAGAGAGGAGCGTCTGGCGTGGCGGTACCTGGAGAGAGGAGCGTCTGGCGTGGTGGTGCCTGGAGAGAGGAGCGTCTGGCGTGGTGGTGCCTGGAGAGAGGAGCGTCTGGCGTGGTGGTGCCTGGAGAGAGGAGCGTCTGGCCTGGTGGTGCCTGGAGAGAGGAGCGTCTGGCCTGGTGGTGCCTGGAGAGAGGAGCGTCTGGCGTGGTGGTGCCTGGAGAGAGGAGCGTCTGGCGTGGCGGTACCCTGAGAGAGGAGCGTCTGGTGTGATGGTACCTGGAGAGAGGAGCGTCTGGCGTGGTGGTACCTGGAGAGAGGAGCGTCTGGTGTGGTGGTACCTGGAGAGAGGAGCGTCTGGTGTGGTGGTGCCTGGAGAGAGGAGCATCTGGCGTGGCGGTACCTGGAGAGAGGAGCGTCTGGCGTGGCGGTACCTGGAGAGAGGAGCATCTGGCCTGGTGGTGCCTGGAGAGAGGAGCGTCTGGCGTGGTGGTGCCTGGAGAGAGGAGCGTCTGGCCTGGTGGTGCCTGGAGAGAGGAGCGTCTGGCCTGGTGGTGCCTGGAGAGAGGAGCGTCTGGCCTGGTGGTGCCTGGAGAGAGGAGCGTCTGGCGTGGTGGTGCCTGGAGAGAGGAGCGTCTGGCGTGGCGGTACCTGGAGAGAGGAGCGTCTGGTGTGATGGTACCTGGAGAGAGGAGCGTCTGGCGTGGTGGTGCCTGGAGAGAGGAGCGTCTAGTGTGGTGGTACCTGGAGAGAGGAGCGTCTGGCGTGGCGGTACCTGGAGAGAGGAGCGTCTGGTGTGGTGGTGACTGGAGAGATGAGCGTCTGGTGTGGTGGTGACTGGAGAGAGGAGCGTCTGGCGTGGCGGTACCTGGAGAGAGGAGCGTCTGGCGTGGCGGTACCTGGAGAGAGGAGCGTCTGGCGTGGTGGTGCCTGGAGAGAGGAGCGTCTGGCCTGGTGGTGCCTGGAGAGAGGAGCGTCTGGCCTGGTGGTGCCTGGAGAGAGGAGCATCTGGCGTGGTGGTGCCTGGAGAGAGGAGCGTCTGGCGTGGCGGTACCTGGAGAGAGGAGCGTCTGGCCTGGTGGTGCCTGGAGAGAGGAGCGTCTGGCCTGGTGGTGCCTGGAGAGAGGAGCGTCTGGCGTGGTGGTGCCTGGAGAGAGGAGCGTCTGGCGTGGCGGTACCTGGAGAGAGGATTGTCTGGCGTGGCGGTACCTGGAGAGAGGAGCATCTGGCATGGTGGTGCCTGGAGAGAGGAGCGTCTGGCCTGGTGTTGCCTGGAGAGAGGAGCATCTGGCGTGGTGGTGCCTGGAGAGAGGAGCGTCTGGCGTGGCGGTACCTGGAGAGAGGATTGTCTGGCGTGGCGGTACCTGGAGAGAGGAGCGTCTGGCCTGGTGGTGCCTGGAGAGAGGAGCATCTGGCATGGTGGTGCCTGGAGAGAGGAGCGTCTTGCCTGGTGGTGCCTGGAGAGAGGAGCGTCTGGCCTGGTGGTGCCTGGAGAGAGGAGCGTCTGGCGTGGCGATGCCTGGATAGAGGAGCGTCTGGCGTGGTGATGCCTGGATAGAGGAGCGTCTAGCGTGGCGGTGCCTGGAGAGAGGAGCGTCTGGCCTGGTGGTGCCTGGAGAGAAATGAGCGTCTTGCCTGGTGGTGCCTGGAGAGAGGAGCGTCTGGCGTGGTGGTGCCTGGATAGAGGAGCGTCTGGCGTGGCGGTACCTGGAGAGAGGAGCCTCTGGTGTGGCGGTGCCTGGAGAGAGGAGCGTCTGGCGCGGTGGTGCTTGGAGAGAGGAGCGTCTGGCGTGGTTTAACAGGTAAATTCCTTGGGGCACAGATTGATAGCCCTTACCACCTATCACGGGGCCTGACTTACTTTAGGGGTGGGTCCCTTGGTATCTGAAGGTGCATAAATACCCTTGTATGTTTTAAGTCACTGACATCAGAGTCCGGAAGAAGCGCGAGTTTGCGCCAAACAGCCGTTGCCATAGACCATAGGCATTCTGCCTCCCCCCTCCCCCCACTTGCTCGGAGCATCGCTATTGTTCCCGTGATATGAATAAAGAGCAAGAAGATTTTTATTGAAGACTGGTGAGAGCCGTCCATTCCTTCTCCCACACCCAATTATTGTTCAACTGTCTGCCTAGGACCACAGCACCGACTATTCTGTATAATTTTTTGTCACCACAAGCGGGACAGTTTACAGGACACTATGGGGCAGATTTACTTACCCGGTCCATTCGCGATCCAGCTGCGCGTTCTCTGGGGATTCGGGTCTTCCTGCGATTCACTAAAGTAGTGCGCCGATGTCCACCAGGTGTCGCTGCTGTGCTGAAATCCGTCGGAGTTCACTGAAGTTCACCGTCCTATCCTGGGTGCAGGTAAGTGCGTGTCATATCGGGCCCCGGAGTTCACCTTCTTCTTCCTGGTGCATGTAAGTGCATTGTCTGTGTATAATGCGCTGTGCGGGAAGTCACTAAGATCCTGCACCCGATATCCTGCATGTGTCGCTTCCCCGCTCAGGTCCCCGGAGTTCACCTTCTTCCTGGTGCATGCAAGTGCATTGTCCGTGTATAATGCGCTGTGCGGGGAGTCACTAAGGTCCTGCGTCCGATATCCTGCATGTGTTGCTTCCCCGCTCAGGTCCCTGGAGTTCACCTTCTTCCTCCTGGTGCATGTAAGTGCATTGTCCGTGTATAATGTGCTGTGCGGGGAGTCACTAAGATCCTGCACCCGATATCCTGCATGTGTCACTTCCCCGCTCAGGTCCACGGAGTTCACCTTCTTCTTCCTGGTGCACTTAAGTGCATTGTCCGTGTATAATGCGCTGTGCGGGGAGTCACTAAGATCCTGCGCCCAATATCCTGCATGTGTCACTTCCCCGCTCAGGTCCCCGGAGTTCACCTTCTTCTTCCTGGTGCATGTAAGTGCATTGTCCGTGTATAATGCGCTGTGCGGGGAGTCACTAAGATCCTGCTCCCGATATCCTGCATGTGTCACTTCCCCGCTCAGGTCCCCGGAGTTCACCTTCTTCTTCCTGGTGCATGTAAGTGCATTGTCCGTGTATAATGCGCTGTGCGGGGAGTCACTAAGATCCTGCTCCCGATATCCTGCATGTGTCACTTCCCCGCTCAGGTCCCCGGAGTTCACCTTCTTCTTCCTGGTGCATGTAAGTGCATTGTCCGTGTATAATGCGCTGTGCGGGGAGTAACTAAGATCCTGCGCCCGATATCCTGCATGTGTCGCTTCCCCGCTCAGGTCCCCGGAGTTCACCTTCTCCTTCCTGGTGCATGTAAGTACATTGTCCATGTATAATGCGCTGTGCGGGGAGTCACTAAGATCCTGCGCCCGATATCCTGCATGTGTTGCTTCCCCGCTCAGGTCCCCGGAGTTCACCTTCTCCTTCCTGGTGCATGTAAGTGCATTGTCCGTGTATAATGCGCTGTGCAGGGAGTCACTAAGATCCTGCACCCGATATCCTGCATGTGTCACTTCCCCGCTCAGGTCCACGAAGTTCACCTTCTTCTTCCTGGTGCATGTAAGTGCATTCTCTGTGTATAATGCGCTGTGCGGGGAGTCACTAAGATCCTGCACCCGATATCCTGCATGTGTCGCTTCCCCGCTCAGGTCCCTGGAGTTCACCTTCTTCTTCCTGGTGCATGTAAGTGCATTGTCCGTGTATAATGCGCTGTGCGGGGAGTCACTAAGATCCTGCACCCGATATCCTGCATGTGTCGCTTCCCCGCTCAGGTCCCTGGAGTTCACCTTCTTCTTCCTGGTGCATGTAAGTGCATTGTCCGTGTATAATGCGCTGTGCAGGGAGTCACTAAGATCCTGCGCCCGATATCCTGCATGTGTCACTTCCCCGCTCAGGTCCCCGGAGTTCACCTTCTTCTTCCTGGTGCATGTAAGTGCATTGTCCGTGTATAATGCGCTGTGCGGGGAGACACTAAGATCCTGCACCCGATATCCTGCATGTGTCGCTTCCCTGCTCAGGTCCCCGGAGTTCACCTTCTTCTTCCTGGTGCATGTAAGTGCATTGTCCGTGTATAATGTGCTGTGCGGGGAGTCACTAAGATCCTGCGCCCGATATCCTGCATGTGTCACTTCCCCGCTCAGCTCACTGGAGTTCACCTTCTTCCTGGTGCATGTAAGTGCATTGTCCGTGTATAATGCGCTGTGCGGGGAGTCACTAAGATCCTGCGCCCGATATCCTGCATGTGTCACTTCCCCGCTCAGGTCCACGGAGTTCACCTTCTTCTTCCTGGTGCATGTAAGTGCATTCTCTGTGTATAATGCGCTGTGCAGGGAGTCACTAAGATCCTGCACCCGATATCCTGCATGTGTCACTTCCCCGCTCAGGTCCCCGGAGTTCACCTTCTTCTTCCTGGTGCATGTAAGTGCATTGTCCGTGTATAATGCGCTGTGCAGGGAGTCACTAAGATCCTGCGCCCGATATCTTGCATGTGTCACTTCCCCGCTCAGGTCCCCGGAGTTCACCTTCTTCTTCCTGGTGCATGTAAGTGCATTGTCCGTGTATAATGCGCTGTGCGGGGAGTCACTAAGATCCTGCACCCGATATCCTGCATGTGTCGCTTCCCCGCTCAGGTCCCAGGAGTTCACCTTCTTCTTCCTGGTGCATGTAAGTGCATTGTCCGTGTATAATGCGCTGTGCGGGGAGTCACTAAGATCCTGCGCCCGATATCTTGCATGTGTCACTTCCCCGCTCAGGTCCCCGGAGTTCACCTTCTTCTTCCTGGTGCATGTAAGTGCATTGTCCGTGTATAATGTGCTGTGCGGGGAGTCACTAAGATCCTGCACCCGATATCCTGCATGTGTCGCTTCCCCGCTCAGGTCCCAGGAGTTCACCTTCTTCTTCCTGGTGCATGTAAGTGCATTGTCCGTGTATAATGCGCTGTGCGGGGAGTCACTAAGATCCTGCACATAATATCCTGCATGTGTCACTTCCCCGCTCAGGTCCCCGGAGTTCACCTTCTTCTTCCTGGTGCATGTAAGTGCTTTGTCTGTGTATAATGTGCTGTGTGGGGAGTCACTAAGATCCTGCACATAATATCCTGCATGTGTCACTCCCCGCTCAGTTCCCCAGAGTTCACCTTCTTCTTCCTGGTGCATGTAAGTGCATTGTCCGTGTATAATGCGCTGTGCGGGGAGTCACTAAGATCCTGCACCCGATATCCTGCATGTGTCCCTTCCCCGCTCTGGTCCCCGGAGTTCACCTTCTTCTTCCTGGTGCATGTAAGTGCATTGTCTGTGTATAATGCGCTGTGCGGGGAGTCACTAAGATCCTGCACCCGATATCCTGCATGTGTCACTTCCCCGCTCAGGTCCCTGGAGTTCACCTTCTTCTTCCTGGGGCATGTAAGTGCATTGTCCGTGTATAATGTGCTGTGTGGGGAGTCACTAAGATCCTGCGCCCGATATCCTGCATGTGTCCCTTCCCCGCTCAGGTCCCTGGAGTTCACCTTCTTCTTCCTGGGGCATGTAAGTGCATTGTCCGTGTATAATGCGCTGTGCGGGGAGTCACTAAGATCCTGCACCCGATATCCTGCATGTGTCCCTTCCCCGCTCTGGTCCCCGGAGTTCACCTTCTTCTTCCTGGGGCATGTAAGTGCATTGTCCGTGTATAATGCGCTGTGCGGGGAGTCACTAAGATCCTGCACCCGATATCCTGCATGTGTCCCTTCCCCGCTCTGGTCCCCGGAGTTCACCTTCTTCTTCCTGGTGCATGTAAGTGCATTGTCTGTGTATAATGCGCTGTGCGGGGAGTCACTAAGATCCTGCGCCCGATATCCTGCATGTGTCCCTTTCCCACTCAGGTCCCTGGAGTTCACCTTCTTCTTCCTGGTGCATGTAAGTGCATTGTCCATGTATAATGCGCTGTGCGGGGAGTCACTAAGATCCTGTGCCCGATATCCTGCATGTGTCACTTCCCCGCTCAGGTCCCCGGAGTTCACCTTCTTCTTCCTGGTGCATGTAAGTGCATTGTCTGTGTATAATGCGCTGTGCGGGGAGTCACTAAGATCCTGCACCCGATATCCTGCATGTGTCACTTCCCCGCTCAGGTCCCCGGAGTTCACCTTCTTCTTCCTGGTGCATGTAAGTGCATTGTCCGTGTATAATGCGCTGTGCAGGGAGTCACTAAGATCATGCGCCCGATATCCTGCATGTGTCGCTTCCCCGCTCAGGTCCCCGGAGTTCACCTTCTTCTTCCTGGTGCATGTAAGTGCATTGTCCGTGTATAATGCGCTGTGCAGGGAGTCACTAAGATCATGCGCCCGATATCCTGCATGTGTCACTTCCCCGCTCAGGTCCCCGGAGTTCACCTTCTTCTTCCTGGTGCATGTAAGTGCATTGTCCGTGTATAATGTGCTGTGCGGGGAGTCACTAAGATCCTGCACCCGATATGGGGTCACCTCTGCTGCGGAGGATAAGTTCACAAAAATCACCAGCCTCAGAAATCGCAGGTAACAGCAGCAGATTAGAGAGCAGATCACTGGTGCACAGAGGTCGCGCAGTAGACACATCAGGTGAGAGGAGACTGTGCAGCAGCTTCCACACCTCACCCCACACCATCACACCCAACAGTGTCACCAGCAGAGCCCCTCCCACATCATCACACCCAACAGTGTCACCAGCACAGCCCCTCCCACATCATCACACCCAAGAGTGTCACCAGCACAGCCCCCACACACCATCACACCCAACAGTGTCACCAGCACAGCCCCCCACACCATCACACCCAACAGTATAACCAGCACAGGCCCCCACACCATCACACCCAACATTGTCACCAGCAGAGCCCCCCAAACCATCACACCCAACTGTGTCACCAGCACAGCCCACTCCCCACACCATCACTCCCAACAGTGTCACCAGCACAGCCCCTCCCACACCAACACATCCAACAGTGTCACCAGAACAGCCCACTCCCCACACCATCACTCCCAACAGTGTCACCAGCACAGCCCCTCCCACACCAACACATCCAACAGTGTCACCAGAACAGCCCACTCCCCACACCATCACTCCCAACAGTGTCACCAGCACAGCCCCTCCCACACCAACACATCCAACAGTGTCACCAGAACAGCCCACTCCCCACACCATCACACCCAACAGTGTCACCAGCAAAGCCCCTTCCCCAACACCATCACACCCAAAAGTGTCACCAGCACAGCCCCCCACAGCATCAGACCCAACAGTGTCACCAGCACAGCCCCCCACACCATCAAACTTAACAGTGTCACCAGCACAGCCCCTCACACCATCACACCCAACAGTGTCACCAGCACAGCCCTCACACCATCACACCCAACAGTGTCACCAGCACAGCCCCCCAAACCATCACACCCAACAGTGTCACAAGCACAGCCCCCCCCCCACACCATCACAACCAACAGGGTCACCAGCACAGCCCCCCACACCATCACACCCAACAGTGTCACCAGCACAGCCCCCCCCACACCATCACACCCAACAGTATCACCAGCAAAGCCCCCCCCCACACACCATCACAACCAACAGTGTCACTAACACAGCCCCCCACCATCACACCCAACAGTGTCACCAGCAAAGCCCCCCCCCCACACCATTACAACCAAGAGTGTCACCAGCACAGCCCCCCACACCATCACACCCAACAGTGTCACCAGCACAGCCCCTCACACCATCACACCCAACAGTGTCACCAGCACAGCCCCCCACACCATCACACCCAACAGTGTCACCAGCACAGCCCCCCCCACACCATCACACCCAACAGTGTCACCAGCACAGCCCCCCCCACACCATCACACCCAACAGTGTCACCAGCACAGTCCCCTCCCCACACCATCACTCACAACAGTGTCACCAGCACAGCCCCCTCCCCACACCATCACACCCAAATGTGTCACCAGCAAAGCCCCCCCCACACACCATCACACCCAACAGTGTCACCAACAAAGCCCCCCACACCATCACACCCAACAGTGTCACAAGCACAGCCCCTCCCACACCATCACACCCAACAGTGTCAACAGCACAGCCCCTCACACCATCACAACCAACTGTATCACCAGCAAAGCCTTCCCCACACCATCACACCCAACAGTGTCAAAAGCACAGCCCCCCCACACCATCACACCCAACATTGTCACCAGCACAGCCCACTCCCCACACCATCACACCCAACAGTGTCACCAGCACAGCCCCTCCCACACCATCACACCCAACAGTGTCAACAGCACAGCCCCTCACACCATCACAACCAACTGTATCACCAGCAAAGCCCCCCCCACACCATCACACCCAACAGTGTCAAAAGCACAGCCCCCCACACCATCACACCCAACAGTGTCATAAGCACAGCCCCCCACACCATCACACCCATCATTGTCACCAGCAGAGCCCCCCAAACCATCACACCCAACTGTGTCACCAGCACAATCATCCCACACTGTCTCACCCAACAGTGTCACCAGCACAGCCTTTCCACACCATCACACCCAAGAGTGTCCCCAGCACAGTCCCCCACAGCATCACACCCAACAGTGTCACCAGCCTAGCCCCCCACACCATCACACCCAACAGTGTCACCAGCACAGCCCTCACACCATCACACCCAACAGTGTCACCAGCACAGCCCCTCCCACATCATCACACCCAACAGTGTCACCAGCACAGCCCCTCCCACATCATCACACCCAACAGTGTCACCAGCAAAGCCCCCCCACACCATCACTCCCAGCAGTGTCACCAGCACAGCCCCCCCCACACCATCAGAACCAACAGTGTCACCAGCATAGCCGCCCCCCACCATCACACCCAACAGTGTCACCAGCACAGCCCCCACATCACCACACCCAACAGTATCGCCAGCAAAGCCCCCCTTACACCATCACACCCAACAGTATCCCCAGCAAAGGCCCCACACCATCACACCCAACAGTGTCACCAGCAGAGCCCCCCACACCATCACACCCAACAATGTCACCAGCAGAGCCCCCAACACCATCACACCCAACAGTGTCAACAGCACAGCCCCCCCACACCATCACACCCAAAGGTGTCACCAGCACAGCCCCCCGACACCATCATACCCAAAAGTGTCACCAGCACAGCCCCCCACACCATCACACCCAACAGTGTCACCAGCACAGCCCCCTCCCCACACCATCACACCCAACTGTGTCAGCAGCACAGCCCCCCACATCATCACACCCAACACTATCACCAGCACAGCCCCCACACCATCACAACCAACAGTGTCACCAGCAAATCCCCCCCACACCATCACACCCAACAGTGTCACCAGAACAGCCCCCCACACCATCACACCCAACAGTGTCACCAGCACAGCCCCTCCCACACCATCACACCCAACAGTGTCACCAGCACAGCCCCCCACACCATCACACCCAACAGTGTCACAAGCACAGCCCCTCCCACACTATCACACCCAACAGTGTCACCAGCACAATCCCCCCACACCCTCACACCCAACATTGTCAACAGCAGAGCCCCCCAAACCATCACACCCAAGTGTGTCACTAGCACAATCCCCCCACACCATCACACCCAACAGTGTCACCAGCACAGCCCCTCCCACATCATCACACCCAACAGTGTCACCAGCACAGCCCCCCACATCATTACACCCAACAGTATCACCAGCACAGCCCCTCCACACCATCACACCCAACAGTGTCACCAGCAAAGCCCCCCCCCCACCATCACACCCAACAGTGTCACCAGCACAGCCCCTCCACACCATCACACCCAAAAGTATCACCAGCAAAGCCCCCCCCACACCATCACACCCAACAGTGTCACCAGCAAAGCCCCGCCCCACATCATCACTCCCAACAGTGTCACCAGCACAGCCCCCCCCCACACCATCACACCCAACAGTTTCACCAGCAAAGCCCCCTGCCAAACCATCACACCCAACAGTGTCACCAGCAAAGCCCCCACACCATAATACCCAACAGTGTCACCAGCACAGCCCCCACATCACCACAATCAACAGTGTCACCAGCAAAGCCCCCCCTACTCCATCACACCCAACAGTGTCCCCAACTAAGGCCCCACACCATCACACCCAACAGTGTCACCAGCAGAGCCCCCCACTCCATCACACCCGACAGTGTCAACAGCACAGCCCCCCCACACCATCACACCCAAAGGTGTCACCAGCACAGCCCCCCGACACCATCATACCCAACGGTTTCACAAGCACAGTCCCGCACACCATCACACCCAACAGTGTCACCAGCAAGGCCCCCCACAGCATCGTACCCAACAGGGTCACCAGCAAAGCCCCCCACACTTACACACCCAACAGTGTCACCAGCACAGCCCCCCAACAACATCAGACCCAACAGTGTCACCAGCACAGCCCTCTCCCCACACCATCACACCCAACACTATCACCAGCAGAGCCCCCACACCATCACACCCAACAGTGTCACCAGCACAGCCCCCCCACACCATCACACCCAACAGTGTCACCAGCACAGCCCCCCACACCATCACACCCAACAGTGTCACCAGCACAGCCCCCCACACCATCACACCCAACAGTGTCACCAGCACAGCCCCTCCCACACCATCACACCCAACAGTGTCACCAGCACAGCCCCCCACACCATCACACCCAACAGTGTCACCAGTACAGCCCCTCCCACACCATCACACCCAACAGTGTCACCAGCACAGCCCCCCACACCATCACACCCAACAGTATAACCAGCACAGCCCCCAAACCATCACACCCAACTGTGTCACCAGCACAATCCCCCCACACCATTACACCCAACAGTGTCACCAGCACAGCGCCCCACACCATCACACCCAACAGTGTCACCAGCACAGCCCACTCCCCACACCATCACTCCCAACAGTGTCACCAGCACAGCCCCCCCTTACACCATCATACCCAACAGTGTCACCAGCAAAGCCCCTTCCCCACACACCATCACACCCAACAGTGTCACCAGCACAGCCCCCCACACCATCACACCCAACATTGTCACCAGCAGAGCCCACCAAACCATCACACCCAACTGTATCACCAGCACAATCCCCCCACACCATCACACCCAACAGTGTCACCAGCACAGCCCACTCCCCACACCATCACTCCCAACAGTGTCACTAGCACAGCCCCTCCCACACCAACACATCCAACAGTGTCACCAGAACAGCCCACTCCCCACACCATCACTCCCAACAGTGTCACCAGCAAAGCCCCTTCCCCACACACCATCACACCCAACAGTGTCACCAGCACAGCCCCCCACACCATCACACCCAACATTGTCACCAGCAGAGCCCACTCCCCACACCATCACTCCCAACAGTGTCACCACCACAGCCCCTCCCACACCAACACATCCAACAGTGTCACCAGAACAGCCCACTCCCCACACCATCACTCCCAACAGTGTCACCAGCAAAGCCCCTTCCCCACACACCATCACACCCAACAGTGTCACCAGCACAGCCCCTCCACACCATCACACCTAACAGTGTCACCAGCACAGCCCACTCCCCACACCATCACTCCCAACAGTGTCACCAGCACAGCCCCCCACACCATCACTCCCAACAGTGTCACCAGCACAGCCCACTCCCCACACCATCACTCCCAACAGTGTCACCAGCACAGCCCCCACCACACTATCACACCCAAAAGTGTCATCAGCAAAGCCCCTTCCCCACACACCATCAGACCCAACAGTGTCACCAGCACAGCCCCCCACAGCATCAGACCCAACAGTTTCACCAGCACAGCCCCCCACACCATCAAACCCAACAGTGTCACCAGCACAGCCCCTCACACCATCACACCCAACAGTGTCACCAGCACAGCCCCCCACACCATCACACCCAACAGTATAACCAGCACAGGCCCCCACACCATCACACCCAACATTGTCACCAGCAGAGCCCCCCAAACCATCACACCCAACTGTGTCACCAGCACATTCCCCCAAAACCATCACACCCAACAGTGTCACCAGCACAGCCCCCCACACCATCACACCCAACAGTGTCACCAGCACAGCCCACTCCCCACACCATCACTCCCAACAGTGTCACCAGCACAGCCCCTCCCACACCAACACATCCAACAGTGTCACCAGAACAGCCCACTCCCCACACCATCACTCCCAACAGTGTCACCAGCAAAGCCCCTTCCCCACACACCATCACACCCAACAGTGTCACCAGCACAGCCCCCCACACCATCACACCCAACAGTGTCACCAGCACAGCCCTCACACCATCACACCCAACAGTGTCACCAGCTGAGCCCCCCACACCATCACACCCAACAGTGTCACCAGCACAATCCCCCTGCTCCATCACACCCAACAGTGTCACCAGCACAGCCCCCTCCCCATACCATCACTCCCAACAGTGTCACCAGCACAGCCCCCCCCCACACCATCACACCCAACAGTGTCACCAGCACAGCCCCTCCACACCATCACACCCAACAGTGTCACCAGCACAGCCCCCTCCCCACACCATCACTCCCAACAGTGTCACCAGCACAGCCCCCCCCACGCCATCACACAGAACAGTGTCAGCAGCACAGCCCCCCCACACCATCACATCTAACAGTGTCACCAGCACAATCCCCCTACTCCATCACACCCATCAGTGTCACCAGCACAGCCCCTCCACTACATCACACCCAACAGTCTCACCAGGAACGCCCCCCCACACCATCACACCCAACAGTGTCACCAGCACAGCCCCCCCCCACACCATCACACCCAACAGTGTCACCAGCACAGCCCCCCACACCATCACACCCAACAGTGTCACCAGCACAGCCCCCCCCCCACACCATCACACCCAACAGTATCCCCAGCAAAGCCCACCCACCATCACAACCAACAGTGTCACCAGCAAAGCCCCCCCCCCACACCATTACAACCAACAGTGTCACCAGCACAGCCCCCCACACCATCACACCCAACAGTGTCACCAGCACAGCCCCTCACACCATCACACCCAACAGTGTTACCAGCACAGCCCCCCACACCATCACACCCAACAGTGTCACCAGCACAGCCCCCCCCCCACACCATCACACCCAACAGTGTCACCAGCACAGCCCCCCCCCACACCATCACACCCAACAGTATCCCCAGCAAAGCCCCCCCACCATCACAACCAACAGTGTCACCAGCAAAGCCCCCCCCCCACACCATTACAACCAACAGTGTCACCAGCACAGCCCCTCACACCATCACACCCAACAGTGTCACCAGCACAGCCCCCCACACCATCACACCCAACAGTGTCACCAGCACAGCCCCCCCACACCATCACATTCAAATGTGTCACAAGCAAAGCCCCCCCCCACACACCATCACACCCAACAGTGTCACCAGCAAAGCCCCCCACACCATCACACCCAACAGTGTCACAAGCACAGCCCCTCCCATACCATCGCACCCAACAGTGTCACCAGCAAAGCCCCCTCCCCACACCATCACACCCAACAGTGTCACCAGCAAAGCCCCCCCCCACACCATCACACCCAACAGTGTCACAAGCACAGTCCCCTCCCCACACCATCACACCCAACAGTGTCACCAGCACAGGCCCTCCCACACCATCACACCCAACAGTGTCACCAGCACAGCCCCCCACACCATCACACCCAACCTTGAGTATAAGAGACTGTGCAGAGCAGTGACCACAGCACAAGGACCTGGAATATAAGAGACTGTGCAGAGCAGTGATCACAGCACAAGGACCTGGAATATAAGAGACTGTGCAGAGCAGTGATCACAGCACAAGGACCTGGAGTATAAGAGACTGTGCAGAGCAGTGACCACAGCACAAGGACCTGGAGTATAAGAGACTGTGCAAAGCAGTGATCACAGCACAAGGACCTGGGGTATAAGAGACTGTGCAGAGCAGTGACCACAGCACAAGGACCTGGAGTATAAGAGACTGTGCAGAGCAGTGATCACAGCACAAGGACTTGGAGTATAAGAGACTGTGCAGAGCAGTGATCACAGCACAAGGACCTGGAGTATAAGAGACTGTGCAGAGCAGTGATCACAGCACAAGGACCTGGAGTATAAGAGACTGTGCAGAGCAGTGATCACAGCACAAGGACCTGGAGTATAAGAGACTGTGCAGAGCAGTGATCACAGCACAAGGGCCTGGAATATAAGAGACTGTGCAGAGCAGTGACCACAGCACAAGGACCTGGAGTATAGGAGACTGTGCAGAGCAGTGATCACTGCACAAGGACCTGGAATATAAGAGACTGCACAGAGCAGTGTTCACAGCACAAGGACCTGGAATATAAGACTGTGCAGAGCAGTGATCACAGCACAAGGACCTGGAGTATAAGAGACTGTGCAGAGCAGTGACCACAGCACAAGGACCTGGAGTATAAGAGACTGTGCAGAGCAGTGATCACAGCACAAGGACCTGGAGTATAAGAGACTGTGCAGAGCAGTGATCACAGCACAAGGACCTGGAGTATAAGAGACTGTGCAGAGCAGTGATCACAGCAGAAGGACCTGGAGTATAAGAGACTGTGCAGAGCAGTGATCACAGCACAAGGACCTGGAGTATAAGAGACTGTGCAGAGCAGTGATCACAGCACAAGGAGCGGGAGTATAAGAGACTATGCAGAGCAGTGACCACAGCACAAGGAGCGGGAGTATAAGATACTGTGCAGAGCAGTGACCACAGCACAAGGACCTGGAGTATAAGAGACTGTGCAGAGCAGTGATCACAGCACAAGGACCTGGAATATAAGAGACTGTGCAGAGCAGTGTTCACAGCACAAGGAGCGGGAGTATAAGAGACTGTGCAGAGCAGTGACCACAGCACAAGGACCTGGAGTATAAGAGACTGTGCAGAGCAGTGACCACAGCACAAGGACCTGGAATATAAGAGACTGTGCAGAGCAGTGATCACAGCACAAGGACCTGGAATATAAGAAACTGGGTCCTTGTGCTGTGATCGCTGCTATGCACAGTTTCTTATGTTCCAGGTCCTTGTGCTGTGATCGCTGCTATGCACAGAGTATAAGAGACTGTGCAGAGCAGTGATCACAGCACAAGGACCCAGAGTATAAGAGACTGTGCAGAGCAGTGATCACAGCACAAGGACCTGGAATATAAGAGACTGTGCAGAGCAGTGATCACAACTCAAGGACCTGGAGTATAAGAGACTGTGCAGAGCAGTGACCACAGCACAAGGACCCGGAATATAAGAGACTGTGCAGAGCAGCGATCACAGCACAAGGACCCAGAGTATAAGAGACTGTGCAGAGCAGCGATCACAGCACAAGGACCCAGAGTATAAGAGACTGTGCAGAGCAGTGACCACAGCACAAGAACCTGGAGCATAAGAGACTGTGCAGAGCAGTGATCACAGCACAAGGACCTGGAATATAAGAGACTGCGCAGAGCAGTGACCACAGCACAAGGACCTGGAGTATAAGAGACTGTGCAGAGCAGAGACCACAGCACAAGGACCTGGAGTATAAGAGACTGTGCAGAGCAGTGATCACAGCACAAGGACCTGGAGTATAAGAGACTGTGCAGAGCAGTGATCACAGCACAAGGACCTGGAGTATAAGAGACTGTGCAGAGCAGTGATCACAGCACAAGGACCTGGAGTATAAGAGACTGTGCAGAGCAGTGACCACAGCACAAGGACCTGGAGTATAAGAGACTGTGCAGAGCAGTGATCACAGCACAAGGACCTGGAGTATAAGAGACTGTGCAGAGCAGTGATCACAGCACAAGGACCTGGAATATAAGAGACTGTGCAGAGCAGTGATCACAACTCAAGGACCTGGAGTATAAGAGACTGTGCAGAGCAGTGACCACAGCACAAGGACCCGGAATATAAGAGACTGTGCAGAGCAGCGATCACAGCACAAGGACCCAGAGTATAAGAGACTGTGCAGAGCAGCGATCACAGCACAAGGACCCAGAGTATAAGAGACTGTGCAGAGCAGTGACCACAGCACAAGAACCTGGAGCATAAGAGACTGTGCAGAGCAGTGATCACAGCACAAGGACTTGGAGTATAAGAGACTGTGCAGAGCAGTGATCACAGCACAAGGACCTGGAGTATAAGAGACTGTGCAGAGCAGTGATCAAAGCACAAGGACCTGGAGTATAAGAGACTGTGCAGAGCAGTGATCACAGCACAAGGACCTGGAGTATAAGAGACTGTGCAGAGCAGTGATCACAGCACAAGGACCTGGAGTATAAGAGACTGTGCAGAGCAGTGACCACAGCACAAGGACCTAGAGTATAAGAGACTGTGCAGAGCAGTGACCACAGCACAAGAACCTGGAGCATAAGAGACTGTGCAGAGCAGTGACCACAGCACAAGGACTTGGAGTATAAAAGACTGTGCAGAGCAGTGATCACAGCACAAGGACCTGGAGTATAAGAGACTGTGCAGAGCAGTGATCAAAGCACAAGGACCTGGAGTATAAGAGACTGTGCAGAGCAGTGATCACAGCACAAGGACCTGGAGTATAAGAGACTGTGCAGAGCAGTGATCACAGCACAAGGACCTGGAGTATAAGAGACTGTGCAGAGCAGTGACCACAGCACAAGGACCTGGAGTATAAGAGACTGTGCAGAGCAGTGACCACAGCACAAGGACCTGGAGTATAAGAGACTGTGCAGAGCAGTGACCACAGCACAAGGACCTGGAGTATAAGAGACTGTGCAGAGCAGTGACCACAGCACAAGGACCTGGAATATAAGAGACTGTGCAGAGCAGTGACCACAGCACAAGGACCCGGAGTATAAGAGACTGTGCAGAGCAGTGATCACAGCACAAGGGCCTGGAGTATAAGAGACTGTGCAGAGTAGTGATCACAGCACAAGGACCTTGAGTATAAGAGACTGTGCAGAGCAGTGATCACAGCACAAGGACCTGGAGTATAAGAGACTGTGCAGAGCAGTGATCACAGCACAAGGACCTGGAGTATAAGAGACTGTGCAGAGCAGTGATCACAGCACAAGGACCTGGAGTATAAGAGACTGTGCAGAGCAGTGACCACAGCACAAGGACCTGGAGTATAAGAGACTGTGCAGAGCAGTGACCACAGCACAAGGAGCTGGAGCATAAGAGACTGTGCAGAGCAGTGACCACAGCACAAGGACCTGGAATATAAGAGACTGTGCAGAGCAGTAACCACAGCACAAGGACCTGGAATATAAGAGACTGTGCAGAGTAGTGATCACAGCACAAGGACCTGGAGTATAAGAGACTGTGCAGAGCAGTGATCACAGCACAAGGACCTGGAGTATAAGAGACTGTGCAGAGCAGTGATCACAGCACAAGGACCTGGAGTATAAGAGACTGTGCAGAGCAGTGACCACAGCACAAGGACCTGGAATATAAGAGACTGTGCAGAGCAGTGACCACAGCACAAGGACCTGGAGTATAAGAGACTGTGCAGAGCAGTGACCACAGCACAAGGACCTGGAGTATAAGAGACTGTGCAGAGCAGTGATCACAGCACAAAGACCTGGGGTATAAGAGACTGTGCAGAGCAGTGATCACAGCACAAGGACCTGGAATATAAGAGACTGTGCAGAGCAGTGATTACAGCACAAGGACCTGGAGTATAAGAGACTGTGCAGAGCAGTGATCACAGCACAAGGACCTGGAGTATAAGAGACTGTGCAGAGCAGTGTTCACAGCACAAGGACCTGGAGTATAAGAGACTGTGCAGAGCAGTGATCACAGCACAAGGACCTGGAGTATAAGAGACTGTGCAGAGCAGTGATCACAGCACAAGGACTTGGAGTATAAGAGACTGTGCAGAGCAGTGATCACAGCACAAGGACCTGGAGTATAAGAGACTGTGCAGAGCAGTGATCACAGCACAAGGACCTGGAGTATAAGAGACTGTGCAGAGCAGTGATCACAGCACAAGGACCTGGAGTATAAGAGACTGTGCAGAGCAGTGATCACAGCACAAGGACCTGGAATATAAGACTGTGCAGAGCAGTGACCACAGCACAAGGACCCGGAGTATAAGAGACTGTGCTGTGATCACTGCTCTGCACAGTCTCTTATACCCCAGGTCTTTGTGCTGTGATCACTGCTCTGCACAGTCTCTTATACCCCAGGTCTTTGTGCTGTGATCACTGCTCTGCACAAAGACCTGGGGTATAAGAGACTGTGCAGAGCAGTGATCACAGCACAAAGACCTGGGGTATAAGAGACTGTGCAGAGTAGTGATCACAGCACAAGGACCTGGAATATAAGAGACTGTGCAGAGCAGTGATCACAGCACAAGGACCTGGAGTATAAGAGACTGTGCCGAGCAGTGATCACAGCACAAGGACCTGGAGTATAAGAGACTGTGCAGAGCAGTGATCACAGCACAAGGACCTGGAGTATAAGAGACTGTGCAGAGCAGTGATCACAGCACAAGGACCTGGAGTATAAGAGACTGTGCAGAGCAGTGATCACAGCACAAGGACCTGGAGTATAAGAGACTGTGCAGAGCAGTGATCACAGCACAAGGACCTGGAGTATAAGAGACTGTGCAGAGCAGTGACCACAGCACAAGGACCTGGAGTATAAGAGACTGTGCAGAGCAGTGACCACAGCACAAGGACCTGGAGTATGAGAGACTGTGCAGAGCAGTGACCACAGCACAAGGACCTGGAGTATAAGAGATTCTCCGGGGTCTCGCACTGTTTGGTAAGAATATGTGATAAGTCGGAGCTTTGATGCCTTCAGTGCGAATCTACAATTATTATAGTAATGAAAATACAGGAAACTCTTGTGTGTTCAGTGCGGAGCAGAAGTCTGCACTCACCTTCTCATTCAGTCTGACTATAGGGGAGACCTAAAAAAATGTGAAATATAAAATAAAATTTTGTTTGCATCACAAGATTCTGACGTTGATAACATTTTATACCTTGGTCTATTGCAGCAGATATAATACAGCAGACACCTGCCCTGTATGAGACACTCACTCTGCAGCCTCTAAACTTGACTTCTCTGATGCAAACTCTGACTCTTCTCTGATTATAGTCATCACTAGCCCCAAATCACGTAGAGAAGGGGCGGGGACTGTAGGGGGGATTTACTTAAGTTCCAAAGGATGCATTAGGAGGCCATTGGCTCCTCTTTTTTGGACGGTAACTAAAGGAGGTGGGGGCCGGCTTGCTGAGCCCGCCCCATGGTATGAAAAGTATTGGGGGCACGTGAGGCGGAGGGTCCTCTTTCCTTCTGCCTCTGGACCAAGCGGCGAGAAGTCTTCCCCTCCCCCCCACCTGTCCTCAGGATATGTCTCTTTTCAGGTTTTTCTGGGTGTTTTCCGATGTTATGGCATTGGCGGATTTCACCTGCCCGTAGGCAGAGGGAAGGGCCCGACATGACGTGTGCTGTCCAGCAGCCGCCATTTAGGGCAAAGGTTTTTTCTCTGAAGAATTGTTTTTCTTGTTTTTAACAGTTTTGCACTTTTAAATGTTTTATTTAATTAACTAAGGTTTTTCCAAAAAATAAATGCTGTGCCCCCCCCCCCCACATACCCACAACAATGTAATGGTCCTTGTCCTTCAATATCAGATTATTTTGAGGGGATGGCACATTCCCAGCTGAAGAGCCTGGGTTTTTATGGTCTACAGGTCCCTACAGTCCATGGAGATCACATTGTCTATACGGGACCTGCTGAGATTTCACACAAAATAGAATAATCTACAATAGACGTGTGACTCCTCCGCGTCCTCTTATATCCTTCATGACGTGTGACTCCTCCGCGTCCTCTTATATCCTTCATGACGTGTGACTCCTCCACGTCCTCTTATATCCTTCATGACGTGTGACTCCTCCGCGTCCTCTTATATCCTTCATGACGTGTGACTCCTCCGCGTCCTCTTATATCCTTCATGACGTGTGACTCCTCCGCCTCCTCTTATATCCTTCATGACGTGTGACTCCTCCGCATCCTCTTATATCCTTCATGACGTGTGACTTCTCCGCGTCCTCTTATATCCTTCATGACGTGTGACTCCTCCGCCTCCTCTTATATCCTTCATGACGTGTGACTCCTCCGCGTCCTCTTATATCCTTCATGACGTGTGACTCCTCCGCCTCCTCTTATATCCTTCATGACGTGTGACTCCTCCGCGTCCTCTTATATCCTTCATGACGTGTGACTCCTCCGCGTCCTCTTATATCCTTCATGACGTGTGACTCCTCGGCGTCCTCTTATATCCTTCATGACGTGTGACTCCTCCGCGTCCTCTTATATCCTTCATGACGTGTGACTCCTCGGCGTCCTCTTATATCCTTAATGACGTGTGACTCCTCCGCGTCCTCTTATATCCTTCATGAAGTGTGACTCCTCCGCGTCCTCTTATATCCTTCATGACGTGTGACTCCTCGGCGTCCTCTAATATCCTTCATGACATGTGACTCCTCGGCGTCCTCTTATATCCTTCATGACGTGTGACTCCTCGGCGTCCTCTTATATCCTTCATGACGTGTGACTCCTCCGCCTCCTCTTATATCCTTCATGACGTGTGACTCCTCCGCGTCCTCTTATATCCTTCATGACGTGTGACTCCTCCGCGTCCTCTTATATCCTTCATGACGTGTGACTCCTCCTCGTCCTCTTATATCCTTCATGACGTGTGACTCCTCCGCGTCCTCTTATATCCTTCATGACGTGTGACTCCTCCGCCTCCTCTTATATCCTTCATGACGTGTGACTCCTCCGCCTCCTCTTATATCCTTCATGACGTGTGACTCCTCCGCGTCCTCTTATATCCTTCATGACGTGTGACTCCTCCGCCTCCTCTTATATCCTTCATGACGTGTGACTCCTCCGCCTCCTCTTATATCCTTCATGACGTGTGACTCCTCCGCCTCCTCTTATATCCTTCATGACGTGTGACTCCTCCGCGTCCTCTTATATCCTTCATGACGTGTGACTCCTCCGCGTCCTCTTATATCCTTCATGACGTGTGACTCCTCCGCGTCCTCTTATATCCTTCATGACGTGTGACTCCTCCGCGTCCTCTTATATCCTTCATGACGTGTGACTCCTCCCCGTCCTCTTATATCCTTCATGACGTGTGACTCCTCGGCGTCCTCTTATATCCTTCATGACGTGCGACTCCTCCGCCTCCTCTTATATCCTTCATGACGTGCGACTCCTCCGCGACCTCTTATATCCTTCATGACGTGTGACTCCTCGGCGTCCTCTTATATCCTTCATGACGTGTGACTCCTCCGCGTCCTCTCATATCCTTCATGACGTGCGACTCCTCCGCGTCCTCTTATATCCTTCATGACGTGCGACTCCTCCGCGTCCTCTTATATCCTTCATGACGTGCGACTCCTCGGCGTCCTCTTATATCCTTCATGACGTGTGACTCCTCCGCGTCCTCTTATATCCTTCATGACGTGTGACTCCTCCGCGTCCTCTTATATCCTTCATGACGTGTGACTCCTCCGCCTCCTCTTATATCCTTCATGACGTGTGACTCCTCCGCGTCCTCTTATATCCTTCATGACGTGTGACTCCTCCGCGTCCTCTTATATCCTTCATGACGTGTGACTCCTCCGCGTCCTCTTATATCCTTCATGACGTGTGACTCCTCGGCGTCCTCTTATATCCTTCATGACGTGTGACTCCTCCGCGTCCTCTTATATCCTTCATGACGTGTGACTCCTCCGCCTCCTCTTATATCCTTCATGACGTGTGACTCCTCGGCGTCCTCTTATATCCTTCATGACGTGTGACTCCTCGGCGTCCTCTTATATCCTTCATGACGTGTGACTCCTCGGCGTCCTCTTATATCCTTCATGACGTGTGACTCCTCCGCCTCCTCTTATATCCTTCATGACGTGTGACTCCTCCGCGTCCTCTTATATCCTTCATGACGTGTGACTCCTCCGCGTCCTCTTATATCCTTCATGACGTGTGACTCCTCCGCGTCCTCTTATATCCTTCATGACGTGTGACTCCTCGGCGTCCTCTTATATCCTTCATGACGTGTGACTCCTCCACCTCCTCTTATATCCTTCATGACGTGCGACTCCTCCGCGACCTCTTATATCCTTCATGACGTGTGACTCCTCGGCGTCCTCTTATATCCTTCATGACGTGTGACTCCTCCGCGTCCTCTCATATCCTTCATGACGTGCGACTCCTCCGCGTCCTCTTATATTCTTCATGACGTGTGACTCCTCCGCGTCCTCTTATATCCTTCATGACGTGCGACTCCTCGGCGTCCTCTTATATCCTTCATGACGTGTGACTCCTCCGCGTCCTCTTATATCCTTCATGACGTGTGACTCCTCCGCGTCCTCTTATATCCTTCATGACGTGTGACTCCTCCGCGTCCTCTTATATCCTTCATGACGTGTGACTCCTCGGCGTCCTCTTATATCCTTCATGACGTGTGACTCCTCCGCGTCCTCTTATATCCTTCATGACGTGTGACTCCTCCGCCTCCTCTTATATCCTTCATGACGTGTGACTCCTCGGCGTCCTCTTATATCCTTCATGACGTGTGACTCCTCGGCGTCCTCTTATATCCTTCATGACGTGTGACTCCTCGGCGTCCTCTTATGTCCTTCATGACGTGTGACTCCTCGGCGTCCTCTTATATCCTTCATGACGTGTGACTCCTCCGCGTCCTCTTATATCCTTCATGACGTGTGACTCCTCCGCGTCCTCTTATATCCTTCATGACGTGTGACTCCTCTGCGTCCTCTTATATCCTTCATGACGTGTGACTCCTCGGCGTCCTCTTATATCCTTCATGACGTGTGACTCTTCCGCCTCCTCTTATATCCTTCATGACGTGTGACTCCTCCGCGTCCTCCTATATCCTTCATGACGTGTGAATCCTCCGCGTCCTTTTATATCCTTCATGACGTGTGACTCCTCCGCGTCCTCTCATATCCTTCATGACGTGTGACTCCTCGGCGTCCTCTTATATCCTTCATGACGTGTGACTCCTCGGCGTCCTCTTATATCCTTCATGACGTGTGACTCCTCCGCGTCCTCTTATATCCTTCATGACGTGTGACTCCTCGGCGTCCTCTTATATCCTTCATGACGTGTGACTCCTCCGCGTCCTCTCATATCCTTCATGACGTGTGACTCCTCGGCGTCCTCTTATATCCTTCATGACGTGTGACTCCTCCGCGTCCTCTTATATCCTTCATGACGTGTGACTCCTCCGCGTCCTCTCATATCCTTCATGACGTGTGACTCCTCCGCCTCCTCTTATATCCTTCATGACGTGTGACTCCTCCGCGTCCTCTCATATCCTTCATGACGTGTGACTCCTCCGCCTCCTCTTATATCCTTTATGACGTGTGACTCCTCGGCGTCCTCTTATATCCTTCATGACGTGTGATAAAGCTCGGAGTCTCCTCTTTCTTCATTGCCCCTTTACATCTTCCCCCACCGTCACATTGAAGCAACTTCTCTGCTGCAGAAAATTCACAACAGAAACGGAAACAAACTGCAGGAAAAAGGCTTCTTATAGGTCGGACTTGATGGACCTTCTGTGTGTGATCCAGGAGAACCTGATCAGTAACTTTTATGGGTGACGTCACAGCCCAGGACGGGACCTGACACTGAGGAGATGTGTAATATCAGGATGGACCTCAGACATCTCCTCTGCTGGAGGTGAAGCAGCTGCTGAAACGGGTTTGTCTTCTCCAATGATGACGACGATGGGAGTTACAGAATGTTCTAGGTAAATATTTCTGCTGCCAAGAGAGAAGCAAAGCCGAGGATACAGATCATGTGTCACTGTCTGAGGAGGAGGAACAAGGAGCAGAACGTGTGAGGAGGAGGAGGAACAAGGAGAAGAAACTACGAGAAGCAGAACGTACAAGGAGGAACAGAACGTGCGGGGAGGAGGAGCATGGAGCAAAACATGTGAGGAGCAAAACATGAGAGGAGGAAGAACAAGGAGCAGAATGTATGGGGAGCAGAACATGCGAGGAGGAGCGCAACGTGCAAACCACAACGTAGGACACTGTGCCACCACATATATCATAAATACGCCTCACACCACAACTGACCACACTGTGCCACCACATATATCATAAATACGCCTCACACCACAACTGACCACACTGTGCCTCCACATATATCATATATATCTCTCACACCACAACTGACCACACTGTGCCTCCACATATATCATATATAGCCCTCACACCACAACTGACCACACTGTACCCCCACATATAACATACATACCCCTCACACCACAACTGACCACACTGTGCCCCCACATATATCATATATTCCCGTCACACCACAACTGATCACACTGTGCCCCCACATATATCATTTATACCCCTCACACACAACTGACCACACTGTGCCCCCACATATATCATATATAACCCTCACACCACAACTGACCACACTGTGCCCCCACATATATCATAAATACGCCTCACACCACAACTATCCACACTGTGCCTCCACATATATCATATATACCCCTCACACCACAACTGACCACACTGTGCCTCCACATATATCATATATAGCCCTCACACCACAACTGACCACACTGTACCCCCACATATAACATACATACCCCTCACACCACAACTGACCACACTGTGCCCCCACATATATCATATATTCCCGTCACACCACAACTGATCACACTGTGCCCCCACATATATCATTTATACCCCTCACACACAACTGACCACACTGTGCCCCCACATATATCATATATAACCCTCACACCACTACTGCCCACACTGTGCTCCTCACATATATCATATATATCCTCACAGCACAACTGACCACACTGTGCCCCCCACATATATCATATATACCCCCTCACACCACAACTGTACACACTGTGCCCCCACATATATCATATATACCCCTCACACCACAACTGACCACACTGTGCCCCTACATATATCATATATACCCCTCACACCACAACTGACCACACTGTACCCAAACATATATCATATATAGCCCTCACACCACAACTGACCACACTGTACCCCCATATATATCATATATACCCCTCACACCACAACTGACCACATTGTGCCCCTACATAAATCATATATAGCCCTCAAACCACAACTGACCACACTGTGTCCCCACATATATCAGATATACCCCTCACACCACAACTACCACTCTGTACCCCACATATATCATATATACCCCTCACACCACAACTGACCAAACTGTACCCCCACATATATCATATATACCCCTCACACCACAACTGACCACACTGTACCCCACATATATCATATATACTCCTAACACCACAACTGACCACACTATACACCCACATATATCATATATACCCCTCACACCACAACTGACCACACTGTACACCCACATATATCATATATACCCCTCACACCACAACTGACCACATTGTACCCCCACATATATCATATATACCCCTCACACCACAACTGACCACACTGTGCCCCCACATAAATCATATATAGCCCTCAAACCACAACTGACCACACTGTGCCCCCACATATATCATATATACCCCTTACACCCCAACTACCACTCTGTTCCCCACATAAATCATATATACCCCTCACACCACAACTGACCACACTGTACCCCCACATATATCATATATACCCCTCAAACCACAACTGACCACACTGTACCCCACATAAATCATATATAGCCCTCACACCACAACTGACCACACTGTGCCCCCACATATATATATACCCCTCACTCCCCAACTACCACACTGTACCCCCACATATATCATATATACCCCTCACACCACAACTGACCACACTGTGTCCCCACATATATCATATATACCCCTCACACCACAACTGATCACACTGTACTCCCACTTATATCATATATACCCCTCACACCACAACTGACCACACTGTGCCCACATATATCATATATACCCCTCACACCACAACAGACCACACTGTACCCCCACATATATCATATATACCCCTCACACCACAACTGCCCACACTGTGCCCCCACATATATCATATATACCCCTCATACCCCAACTACCACACTGTCCACCCACATATATCATATATATACCTCACAACACAACTGACCACACTGTGCCCCCACATTCATCATATATACTCTTCACACCACAACTGACCACACTTTGCACCCACATATATCATATATACTCCTCACACCACAACTGACCACACTTTGCCCCCACATATATCATATATAACCTTCACACCACAACTGACCACACTGTGCCCCCACATATATCATATATACCCCTCACACCACAACTGATCACACTATGCCCCCACATATATCATATACCCCTCACACCACAACTGACCACACTGTGCCCCCACATATATCATATATACCCTCACACCACAACTGACCACACTGTGCCCCTACATATATCATATATACCCCTCACACCACAACTGACAACACTGCACCCCCACATATATCATATATACCCATCACACCACAACTCACCACACTGTACCCCACATATATCATATATACCCATCACACCACAACTCACCACACTGTACCCCACATATATCATATATACCCCTCACACCACAAGTGACCACACTGTACCCCCACATATATCATATATACCCCTCACACCACAAGTGACCACACTGTACACCCACATATATCATATAAACCACTCACACCACAAGTGACCACACTGTACCCCCACATATATCATATATACCCCTCACACCACAACTCACCACACTGTACACCCACATATATCATATATACCCCTCACACAACTGACCACACTGTACACCCACATATATCATATATACCCCTCACACCACAACTGACCACACTGTACCCCCACATATATCATATATACCCCTCACACCACAAGTGACCACACTGTACCCCCACATGTATCATATATACCCCTCACACCACAAGTGACCACACTGTACCCCCACATGTATCATATATACCCCTCACACCACTACTGACCATACTGTGCCCCCACATATATCATTTATACCCCTCACACCACAACTGACCACACTGTGCCCCCACATATATCATATATACCCCTCACACCACTACTGCCCACACTGTGCTACTCACATATATCATATATACCCTCACAGCACAACTGACCACACTGTGCCCCCACATATATCATATATACCCCTCACACTACAACTAACCACACTGTACCCCCACATATATCATATATACCCCTCACACCACAACTGACCACACTGTGCCCCCACATATATCACATATACCCCTCACACCACAACTGACCACACTGTGCCCCCACATATATCATATATACCCCTCACACCACAACTGACCACACTGTACAACCACATATATCATATATACCCCTCACACCACAACTGACCACACTGTACCCTCACATATATCATATATACCCCTCACACCACAACAGACCACACTGTGCCCCCACATATATCATATATATACCCCACACCACAACTGACCACACTGTGCCCCCACATATATCATATATACCCCCTCACACCACAACTGACCACACTGTGCCCTAACATATATCATATAGACCCCTCACACCACAACTGACCACACTGTACCCCCACATATATCATATATACCTCTCACACCACAACTGTACACACTGTGCCCCCACATATATCATATATACTCCTCACACCACAACTGACTACACTGTGCCCCCACATATATCATATATACCCCTCACACCACAACTGACCACACTGTGCCCCCACATATATCATATATACCCCTCACACCACAACTGACCACACTGTGCCCCCACATATATCATATATACTCCTCACACCACAACTGACCACACTGTGCCCCCACATATATCATATATACCCCTTACTCCACAACTGACCACACTGTGCCCCCACATATATCATATATACCCCTCACACCACAACTGATCACACTTTACCCCCACATATATCATATATACCCCTCACATCGCAACTGACCACACTGTGCCCCCACATATATCATATATACCCCTCACACCACAACTGACCACACTTTGTCCCTCACATATATCATATATACCCCTCACAGCACAACTGACCACACTGTGCCCCCCACATATATCATATATACCCCTCACACCACAACTGACCACACTTTGTCCCTCACATATATCATATATACCCCTCACAGCACAACTGACCACACTGTGCTCCCCACATATATCATATACACCCCTCACAGCACATTGTGCCCGCTATATATCATATTGGATGATGGTCTGGATACATGTATATGTATAGTTTTATTTTAGATGACAATGCCACCCCCCCCTGTTCCCGTGGCTGATGCCCCACGTGCTGATAATATGATAATACATCCTCATTTGCCCTCTGGTCTCTGACATATCCTGGGCAGCTGAGAGGAGCAGGATTCTGGAGACAGTCTCTCCCCGAGCTTCACACACAAATCTGCGGAGTCTTCTGGGATATTCCTGGAAAGGAGAGAGAAATATAGAAGAGACAACGTATTAGGAAACTGCCCCCACATTGTATATACCCCCACCTGACAGAGGGGTGGAGACCACAGTATCCTGCCCTGATACACACCCACAACACGGAGACAGCAGATGACTGCAGGTAAGTCTCCCCCAGAAGAAACGCTGCAGAATTTGATGTATTTATATAAAGTGTCTGTGTCCAGGAAGAATAATCTGCACCTAGAGGGGCTGTTACTGCTCAGCCGGAACATGCGCCAAATTTATTACTGCGACTCAGCAGAACTGTGCCACGCCGTATAGTAAAGGTGCACCAAAAAAAGAGAGGGTGAAACTTCCAGAGCAGCAGAGGCGGAGCCAGATAATGGAAGACCCTGCACCAGTATTCAGTAAGTTACGTCACCCTGCACTGCAGGGAGGACACTGCACATAGTACAGACTGCACAGGAGGGAGGATACTGCACATAGTACAGACTGCACAGGAGGGAGGAGACTGCACATAGTACAGAGTGCACAGGAGGGAGGACACTGCACATTGTACAGACTGCACAGGAGGGAGGATACTGCACATAGTACAGACTGCACAGGAGGGAGGACACTGCACATAGTACAGACTGCACAGGAGGGAGGATACTGCACATAGTACAGACTGCACAGGAGGGAGGAGACTGCACATAGTACAGACTGCACAGGAGGGAGGAGACTGCACATAGTACAGACTGCACAGGAGGGAGGAGACTGCACATAGTACAGACTGCACAGGAGGGAGGAGACTGCACATAGTACAGACTGCACAGGAGGGAGGATACTGCACATAGTACAGACTGCACAGGAGGGAGGAGACTGCACATAGTACAGACTGCACAGGAGGGAGGACACTGCACATAGTACAGAGTGCACAGGAGGGAAGACACTGCACATAGTACAGACTGCACAGGAGGGAGGACACTGCACATAGTACAGACTGCACAGGTGGGAGGACAGTGCACATAGTACAGACTGCACAGGAGGAGGGACACTGCACATAGTACAGACTGCACAGGAGGAGGACACTGCACATAGTACAGACTGCACAGGAGGGAGGACACTGCACATAGTACAGACTGCACATAGTACAGACTGCACAGGAGGGAGGACACTGCACATAGTACAGACTGCACAGGAGGGAGGACACTGCACATAGTACAGACTGCACAGGAGGGAGGACACTGCACATAGTACAGACTGCACAGGAGGGAGGACACTGCACATAGTACAGACTGCACAGGAGGGAGGACATTGCACATAGTACAGACTGCACAGGAGGAGGACACGGCACATAGTACAAGCTGCACAGGAGGGAGGACACTGCACATAGTACAGAGTGCACAGGAGGGGGGACACTGCACATAGTACAGACTGCACAGGAGGGAGGACACTGCACGTAGTACAGACTGCACAGGAAAGAGGACCCTGCACGTAGTACAGACTGCACAGGAGGGAGGACACTGCACATAGTACAGGCTGCACAGGAGGGAGGACACTGCACATAGTACAGACTGCACAGGAGGGAGGACACTGCACAAAGTACAGACTGCACAGGAGGGAGGACACTGCACATAGTACAGACTGCACAGGAGGGAGGACACTGCACATAGTACAGACTGCACAGGAGGGAGGACACTGCACATAGTACAGACTGCACAGGAGGGAGGGCACTGCACATAGTACATACTGCACAGGAAAGAGGACCCTGCACGTAGTACAGACTGCACAGGAGGGAGGACACTGCTCATAGTACAGACTGCACAGGAGGGAGGACACTGCACAAAGTACAGACTGCACAGGAGGGAGGACACTGCACATAGTACAGACTGCACAGGAGGGAGGACACTGCTCATAGTACAGACTGCACAGGAGGGAGGACACTGCACAAAGTACAGACTGCACAGGAGGGAGGACACTGCACATAGTACAGACTGCACATGAGTGAGGACACTGCACATAGTACAGACTGCACAGGAGGGAGGACACTGCACATAGTACAGACTGCACAGGAGGGAGGACACTGCACATAGTACAGACTGCACAGGAGGGAGGACATTGCACATAGTACAGACTGCACAGGAGGAGGACACGGCACATAGTACAGGCTGCACAGGAGGGAGGACACTGCACATAGTACAGAGTGCACAGGAGGGAGGACACTGCACATAGTACAGACTGCACAGGAGGGAGGACACTGCACGTAGTACAGACTGCACAGGAAAGAGGACCCAGCACGTAGTACAGACTGCACAGGAGGGAGGACACTGCACGTAGTACAGGCTGCACAGGAGGGAGGACACTGCACATAGTACAGACTGCACAGGAGGGAGGACACTGCACATAGTACAGACTGCACAGGAGGGAGGACACTGCACATAGTACAGACTGCACAGGAGGGAGGACACTGCACATAGTACAGACTGCACAGGAGGGAGGACACTGCACATAGTACAGACTGCACAGGAGGCAGGGCACTGCACATAGTACATACTGCACAGGAAAGAGGACCCTGCACGTAGTACAGACTGCACAGGAGGGAGGACACTGCTCATAGTACAGACTGCACAGGGGGGAGGACACTGCACAAAGTACAGACTGCACAGGAGGGAGGACACTGCACATAGTACAGACTGCACATGAGTGAGGACACTGCACATAGTACAGACTGCACAGGAGGGAGGACACTGCACATAGTACAGACTGCACAGGAGGGAGGACACTGCACATAGTACAGACTGCACAGGAGGGAGGACACTGCACATAGTACAGGCTGCACAGGAGGGAGGATACTGCACATAGTACAGACTGCACAGGAGGGAGGACACTGCACATAGTACAGACTGCACAGGAGGGAGGACACTGCACATAGTACAGACTGCACAGGAAAGAGGACCCTGCACGTAGTACAGGCTGCACAGGAGGGAGGACACTGCACGTAGTACAGACTGCACAGGAGGGAGGACAATGCACATAGTACAGACTGCACAGGAGGAAGGACACTGCACATAGTACAGACTGCACAGGAGGGAGGACACTGCACATAGTACAGACTGCACAGGAGGGAGGACACTGCACATAGTACAGACTGCACAGGAGAGAGGACACTGCACATAGTACAGACTGCAAAGGAGGGAGGGCACTGCACATAGTACAGACTGCACAGGAGGGAGGACACTACACATAGTACAGACTGCACAGGAGGGAGGACACTGCACATAGTACAGACTGCACAGGAGGGAAGACACAGCACATAGTACAGACTGCACAGGAGGGAGGACACTGCACATAGTACAGACTGCCCAGGAGGGAGGACACTGCACATAGTACAGACTGCACAGGAGGGAGGACACTGCACATAGTACAGACTGCCCAGGAGGAGGACACTGCACATAATATAGACTGCACAGGAGGGAGGACACTACACATAGTACAGACTGCACAGGAGGAGGACACTGCACATAGTACAGACTGCACAGGAGGGAGGACACTCCACATAGTACAGACTGCACAGGAGGGGAGGACACTGCACATAGTACAGACTGCACAGGAGGAAGGACACTGCACATAGTACAGACTGCACAGGAGGGAGGACACTGCACATAGTACAGACTGCACAGGAGGGGAGGACACTGTACATAGTACAGACTGCACAGGAGGGAGGACACTGCACATAGTACAGACTGCACAGGAGGGAGGACACTGCACACAGTACAGACTGCACAGGAGGGAGGACACTGCAAATAGTACAGACTGCACAGGAGGGAGGACACTGCACATAGTACAGACTGCACAGGAGGGAGGACACTACACATAGTACAGACTGCACAGGAGGGAGGACACTGCACATAGTACAGACTGCACAGGAGGGAGGACACTGCACATAGTACAGACTACACAGGAGGGAGGACACTGCAAATAGTACAGAGTGCACAGGAGGGAGGACACTGCACATAGTACAGACTGCACAGGAGGGAGGTCACTGCACATAGTACAGACTGCACAGGAGGGAGGACACTGCACATAGTACAGACTGCACAGGAGGAGGACACTGCACATAGAACAGACTGCACAGGAGGGAGGTCACTGCACATAGTACAGACTGCACAGGAGGGAGGACACTGCACATAGTACAGACTGCACAGGAGGGAGGACACTGCACATAGTACAGACTGCACAGGAGGGAGGACACAGCACATAGTACAGACTGCACAGGAGGGAGGACACTGCACATAGTACAGACTGCACAGGAGAGAGGACACTGCACATAGTACAGACTGCACAGGAGGGAGGACACTGCACATAGTACAGACTGCACAGGAGGGAGGACACTGCACATAGTACAGACTGCACAGGAGGGAGGACACTGCACATAGAACAGACTGCACAGGAGGGAGGACACTGCACATAGTACAGACTGCACAGGAGGGAGGACACTGCACATAGTACAGACTGCACAGGAGGAGGACACTGCACATAGTACAGACTGCATAGGAGGGAGGGCACTGCACATAGTACAGACTGCACAGGAAAGAGGAGCCTGTACATAGTACAGACTGCACAGGAGGGAGGACACTGCCCATAGTACAGACTGCACAGGAGGGAGGACACGGCACAAAGTACAGACTGCACAGGAGAGGGGACACTGCACATAGTACAGACTGCACAGGAGGGAGGACACTGCACATAGTACAGACTGCACAGGAGGGAGGACACTGCTCATAGTACAGACTGCACAGGAGGGAGGACACTGCACATGGTAGAGACTGCACAGGAGGGAGGACACTGCACATATGACAGACTGCACAGGAGGGAGGACACTGCACATAGTACAGACTGCACAGGAGGGAGGACACTGCACATAGTACAGACTGCACAGGAAGGAGAACACTGCACATAGTACAGACTGCACAGGAGGGAGGACACTGCACATAGTACAGACTGTACAGGAGGGAGGACACTGCACATAGTACAGACTGCACAGGAGGGAGGACACTGCACATAATACAGACTGCACAGGAGGGAGGACACTGCACATAGTACAGACTGCACAGGAGGGAGGACACTGCACATAGTACAGGCTGCACAGGAGGGAGGATACTGCACATAGTACAGACTGCACAGGAGGGAGGACACTGTACATAGTACAGACTGCACAGGAGGGAGGACACTGCACATAGTACAGACTGCACAGGAAAGAGGACCCTGCACGTAGTACAGGCTGCACAGGAGGGAGGACACTGCACGTAGTACAGACTGCACAGGAGGGAGGACAATGCACATAGTACAGACTGCACAGGAGGAAGGACACTGCACATAGTACAGACTGCACAGGAGGGAGGACACTGCACATAGTACAGACTGCACAGGAGGGAGGACACTGCACATAGTACAGACTGCACAGGAGAGAGGACACTGCACATAGTACAGACTGCAAAGGAGGGAGGGCACTGCACATAGTACAGACTGCACAGGAGGGAGGACACTACACATAGTACAGACTGCACAGGAGGGAGGACACTGCACATAGTACAGACTGCACAGGAGGGAGGACACAGCACATAGTACAGACTGCACAGGAGGGAGGACACTGCACATAGTACAGACTGCCCAGGAGGGAGGACACTGCACATAGTACAGACTGCACAGGTGGGAGGACACTGCACATAGTACAGACTGCCCAGGAGGAGGACACTGCACATAATATAGACTGCACAGGAGGGAGGACACTACACATAGTACAGACTGCACAGGAGGAGGACACTGCACATAGTACAGACTGCACAGGAGGGAGGACACTCCACATAGTACAGACTGCACAGGAGGGGAGGACACTGCACATAGTACAGACTGCACAGGAGGGAGGACACTGCACATAGTACAGACTGCACAGGAGGGAGGACACTCCACATAGTACAGACTGCACAGGAGGGGAGGACACTGTACATAGTACAGACTGCACAGGAGGGAGGACACTGCACATAGTACAGACTGCACAGGAGGGAGGACACTGCACACAGTACAGACTGCACAGGAGGGAGGACACTGCAAATAGTACAGACTGCACAGGAGGGAGGACACTGCACATAGTACAGACTGCACAGGAGGGAGGACACTACACATAGTACAGACTGCACAGGAGGGAGGACACTGCACATAGTACAGACTGCACAGGAGGGAGGACACTGCACATAGTACAGACTACACAGGAGGGAGGACACTGCAAATAGTACAGAGTGCACAGGAGGGAGGACACTGCACATAGTACAGACTGCACAGGAGGGAGGTCACTGCACATAGTACAGACTGCACAGGAGGGAGGACACTGCACATAGTACAGACTGCACAGGAGGAGGACACTGCACATAGAACAGACTGCACAGGAGGGAGGTCACTGCACATAGTACAGACTGCACAGGAGGGAGGACACTGCACATAGTACAGACTGCACAGGAGGGAGGACACTGCACATAGTACAGACTGCACAGGAGGGAGGACACAGCACATAGTACAGACTGCACAGGAGGGAGGACACTGCACATAGTACAGACTGCACAGGAGAGAGGACACTGCACATAGTACAGACTGCACAGGAGGGAGGACACTGCACATAGTACAGACTGCACAGGAGGGAGGACACTGCACATAGTACAGACTGCACAGGAGGGAGGACACTGCACATAGAACAGACTGCACAGGAGGGAGGACACTGCACATAGTACAGACTGCACAGGAGGGAGGACACTGCACATAGTACAGACTGCACAGGAGGAGGACACTGCACATAGTACAGACTGCATAGGAGGGAGGGCACTGCACATAGTACAGACTGCACAGGAAAGAGGAGCCTGTACATAGTACAGACTGCACAGGAGGGAGGACACTGCCCATAGTACAGACTGCACAGGAGGGAGGACACGGCACAAAGTACAGACTGCACAGGAGAGGGGACACTGCACATAGTACAGACTGCACAGGAGGGAGGACACTGCACATAGTACAGACTGCACAGGAGGGAGGACACTGCTCATAGTACAGACTGCACAGGAGGGAGGACACTGCACATGGTAGAGACTGCACAGGAGGGAGGACACTGCACATAGTACAGACTGCACAGGAGGGAGGACACTGCACATAGTACAGACTGCACAGGAGGGAGGACACTGCACATAGTACAGACTGCACAGGAAGGAGAACACTGCACATAGTACAGACTGCACAGGAGGGAGGACACTGCACATAGTACAGACTGTACAGGAGGGAGGACACTGCACATAGTACAGACTGCACAGGAGGGAGGACACTGCACATAATACAGACTGCACAGGAGGGAGGACACTGCACATAGTACAGACTGCACAGGAGGGAGGACACTGCACATAGTACAGACTGCACAGGAGGAAAGACACTGCACATAGTACAGACTGCAAAGGAGGGAGGAGACTGCACATAGTACAGACTGCAAAGGAGGGAGGAGACTGCACATAGTACAGACTGCACAGGTGGGAGGACACCGCACATAGTACAGACTGCACAGGAGGGAGGACACTGCACATAGTACAGACTGCACAGGAGGGAGGACACTGCACATAGTACAGACTGCACAGGAGGGAGGAGACTGCACATAGTACAGACTGCACAGGAGGGAGGACACTGCACATAGTACAGACTGCACAGGTGGGAGGACACCGCACATAGTACAGACTGCACAGGAGAAAGGACACCGCACATAGTACAGACTGCACAGGAGGGAGGACACTGCACATAGTACAGACTGCACAGGTGGGAGGACACCGCACATAGTACAGACTGCACAGGAGGGAGAACACTGCACATAAAACAGACTGCACAGGAGGGAGGACACTGCACATAGTACAGACTGCACAGGTGGGAGGACACCGCACATAGTACAGACTGCACAGGAGGGAGAACACTGCACATAGTACAGACTGCACAGGTGGGAGGACACCGCACATAGTACAGACTGCACAGGAGAAAGGACACCGCACATAGTACAGACTGCACAGGAGGGAGGACACTGCACATAGTACAGACTGCACAGGTGGGAGGACACTGCACATAGTACAGACTGCACAGGAGGGAGGACACTGCACATAGTACAGACTGCACAGGAGGGAGGACACTGCACATAGTACAGACTGCACAGGAGGGAGGACACTGCACATAGTACAGACTGCACAGGAGGGAGGACACTGCACATAGTACAGAGTGCACAGGAGGGAGGACACTGCACATAGTACAGACTGCACAGGAGGAAGGACACTGCACATAGTACAGACTGCACAGGAGAGAGGACACTGCACATAGTACAGACTGCACAGGTGGGAGGACACTGCACTTAGTACAGACTGCACAGGTGGGAGGACACTGCACTTAGTACAGACTGCACAGGTGGGAGGACACTGCACTTAGTACAGACTGCACAGGTGGGAGGACACTGCACTTAGTACAGACTGCACAGGTGGGAGGATACTGCACATAGTACAGACTGCACAGGAGGGAGGACACTGCACTTAGTACAGACTGCACAGGTGGGAGGACACTGCACATAGTACAGACTGCACAGGAGGGAGGACACTGCACATAGTACAGAGTGCACAGGAGGGAGGACACTGCACATAGTACAGACTGCACAGGAGGAAGGACACTGCACATAGTACAGACTGCACAGGAGGAGGACACTGCACATAGTACAGACTGCACAGGTGGGAGGACACTGCACATAGTACAGACTGTACAGGGGGAGGACACTGCACATAGTACAGACTGCACAGGAGGGAGGACACTGCACATAGTACAGACTGCACAGGAGGAGGACACTGCACATAGTACAGACTGCACAGGAGGAGGACACTGCACATAGTACAGACTGTACAGGAGGGAGGACACTGCACATAGTACAGACTGCACAGGAGGGAGGGCACTGCACATAGTACAGACTGCACAGGAGGGAGGACACTGCACATAGTACAGACTGCACAGGAGGAGGACACTGCACATAGTACAGACGGCACAGGAGGAGGACACTGCACATAGTACAGACTGTACAGGAGGGAGGACACTGCACATAGTACAGACTGCACAGGAGGGAGGACACTGCACATAGTACAGACTGCACAGGAGGGAGGACACTGCACATAGTACAGACTGCACAGGAGGGAGGACACTGCACATAGTACAGACTGCACAGGAGGGACTGCACATAGTACAGACTGCACAGGAGGGACTGCACATAGTACAGACTGCACAGGAGGGAGGACACTACACATAGTACAGACTGCACAGGAGGGACTGCACATAGTACAGACTGCACAGGAGGGAGGACACTGCACATAGTACAGACTGCACAGGAGGGAGGACACTGCACATAGTACAGACTGCCCAGGAGGAAGGACACTGCACATAGTACAGAGTGCACAGGAGGGAGGACACTGCACATAGTACAGACTGCACAGGAGGGAGGACACTGCACATGGTACAGATTGCACAGGAGGGAGGACACTGCACACAGTACAGACTGCACAGGAGGAGGGAGGACACTGCACATAGTACAGACTGCACAGGAGGAGGACACTGCACATAGTACAGACTGCACAGGAGGAGGACACTGCACATAGTACAGACTGCACAGTAGGAGGACACTGCACATAGTACAGACTGCACAGGAGAGAGGACACTGCACATAGTACAGACTGCACAGGAGGAGGCGACTGCACATAGTACAGACTGCACAGGAGGGAGGACACTGCACATAGTACAGACTGCACAGGAGGAGGACACTGCACATAGTACAGACTGCACAGGAGGGAGGACACTGCACATAGTACAGACTGCACAGGAGGGAGGACACTGCACATAGTACAGACTGCACAGGAGGGAGGACACTGCACATAGTTCAGACTGCACAGGAGGAGGACACTGCACATAGTACAGACTGCACAGGAGGGAGGACACTGCACATAGTACAGACTGCACAGGAGGAGGCGACTGCACATAGTACAGACTGCACAGGAGGGAGGACACTGCACATAGTACAGACTGCACAGGAGGAGGACACTGCACATAGTACAGACTGCACAGGAGGGAGGACACTGCACATAGTACAGACTGCACAGGAGGGAGGACACTGCACATAGTACAGACTGCACAGGAGGGAGGACACTGCACATAGTTCAGACTGCACAGGAGGGAGGACACTGCACATAGTACAGACTGCACAGGAGGGAGGACACTACACATAGTACAGACTGCACAGGAGGGAGGACACTGCACACAGTACAGACTGCACAGGAGGGAGGACACTGCACATAGTACAGACTGCACAGGAGGGAGGACACTGCACATAGTTCAGACTGCACAGGAGGGAGGACACTGCACATAGTACAGACTGCACAGGAGAGAAGAGACTACACAGGGGAGTAGAAAATGTCTCAATTTTTCTCTTTCTTATCCTTTCTTCCTTGTATATACATATTAGATCCCCTCTTTTTAGTATGGTGATCACTATACCTGTCAAGTTCCGATCGGCAGCGCACACGCTCGGTGGTGGACGCCCCCCGATCACCTGATCCAGCGCCTGCATCACGTGCCCTGCCGTGACGTCACCATCACGTAGCGGGTCACGTGTTCTGGGCGGGATGCGGGTGGGGGGATGTTCCTCCCGGATGGAGTGCGCTCAATAACGCTGACCGGAAACGACATCTTTTGACAGGTATGGAGGCGTTTTGCCTCTTCACCATTGGTTACTGCCTATTTAAAAACCCAGATGCTCGTGCCACACATTACCCCCAGACGAAGGCTAGCGCCGAAACGCGCGTCGGGGCAATTTGTGTCAGACGGCAGGAGAACTATTTATAATGGGTATGTGCAATACAACTATTGTGTAATCATGATGATGAATGTTTCGATCCATGTGTCCCCATAATAAGATATGCTCATTTGATGTGCAAGCATTATGCTGTGTAAATTATATACTAACCATCTTATAGACACTGTTTTTCTTGGACCCATAAGGATATCCCCCTAAACTCAGGTCTTAGGAGGGTAGCACGTATCCTCATTCATCACCCTGCAACTTTTGTCTGATTATATGTAGTGTCCTTGTTCTCCCCTTTTATGTGATCAGCTTGTTTTCCGCTTTTAATCAGTGTATTATGTGAATTTCAAATAAAGATGTACTTGTATTCTGCACTCTCTGGTTGGAATGGCTTTTTTCTCTGGTAGGTTTTGCATTCATTTAAGCCAACCATATGGTAATTGTTGAGCTAACATTAGAAGTGGGGAATTTAAATATATATATATTGAAGCTATATGTTATTGCACTAGCCTCTTCTCCCATTTTATATATGTATGTAGCTGCATTATTGGTACTTCTATCACACCCACCAGAGAGATCGACCAGCTCCACCACACCCACCAGAGAGATCCTCCAGCTCTACCAGACCCACCAGAGATATCCTCCAGCTCTAACACACCCAACAGATCCTCCAGCTCAACCACACCCACCAGAGAGATGCTCCAGCTCTTTTACCCCACCAGAGAGATCCTCCAGCTCTATTACTCCACCAGAGAGCTCCTCCAGCTCTACCACCCCAACAGAGAGATCAACCAACTTTACCACACCCACCAGAGAGATCCTCCAGCTCTACCACACCCACCAGAGAGATCAACCAGCTTTACCACACCCACCAGAGAGATCCTCCAGCTCTACCACACCCACCAGAGAGGTTCTGCAGTTCTATCACACCCAACAGAGAGATCCACCAGCTCTACTACACCCACCAGAGAGATCCTCCAGCTCTACCACACCCACCAGAGAGATCCTTTAGATCAACCACACCAGTTCTATAACACCCACCAGGGAGATCCTCCAGCTCTATAACACCCACCAGAGAGGTCCTCCAGCTCTATCACACCCACCAGAGAGGTCCTCCAGCTCTAACACACCCACCAAATCCTTCAGCACTACCACACCCACCAGAGAGATCCTCCAGCTCTATTCCAATCACCAGAGAGATCCTACAGCTCTACCACACCCATTAGAGAGATCCTTCAGCTGTATCACACTCACCAAAGAGATCCTCCGCTCTATTACCCCACCATAGAGATCCTCCAGCTCTATTACTGCACCAGAGAGATCCTCCAGCTCAACCACACCCACCAGAGAGATCCTCCAGCTCTATTACTCGACCAGAGAGATCCTCCAGCTCTGTTACCCCACCAGAGAGATCCTCAATCTCTATTACCCCTACAGAGAGGTCCTCCAGTTCAATCACACCCACCAGAGAGATCCACCAGCTCCACCACACCCACCAGAGAGATCCACCAGCTCAACCACATTCACCAGAGAGATCCTCCAGCTCTACCACACCCACCAGAGAGATCCTCCAGTTCTATAACACCCACCAGAGAGATCCTCAAGCACTATCACACCCACCAGAGAGGTCCTCCAGCTCCATCACACCCACCAGAGAGGTCCTCCAGCTCTATCACATCCACCAGAGAGGTCCTCCAGCTCTAAAACACCCGACAGATCCTTCAGCACAACCACACCCACCAAAGAGATTAACCAGCTCTACCAGACCCACCAGAGAGATCCTCCAGCTCTATAACACCCACCAGAGAAGTCCTCACGCTCTTTCACACCCAAAAGAGAGGTCCTCCAGCTCTAACACACCCACCAGAGAGATCCTCCAGCTCTATTCCACCCACCAGAGAGATCCTCAAGCTCTACCACACCCACTAGAGAGATCCTTCAGCTCTATTACTCCGCCAGAGAGATCCTCCAGCTCAACCACACCCACCAGTGAAATCCTCCAGCTCTATTACCCCACCAGAAACATCCTCCAGCTCTATTACCCCACCAGAAAGATTCTCCAGCTCTACCACCCCAACAGAGAGATCAACCAGCTTTACCACACCCACCAGAGAGATCCTCCAGCTCTACCACACCAACCAGAGAGATCGTCCAGCTCTACTACACCCACCAGAGAGGTTCTACAGTTCTATCACACCCAACAGAGAGATCCACCAGCTCTACCACACCCACCAGAGAGATCCTTCAGCTCAACCACACCAGTTCTATAACACCCACCAGAGAGATCCTCCAGCTCTATAACACCCACCAGAGAGATCCTCCAGCTCTATAACACCCACCAGAGAGGTACTCCAGCTCTATAACACACACCAGAGAGGTACTCCAGCTCTAACACACCCACCAGATCCTTCTGCACTACCACACCCACCAGAGAGATCCTCCAGCTCTATTCCAACCACCAGAGAGATCCTCCAGCTCTATCACACCCACCAGAGAGATCCTCCAGCTCTACCACACCCACCAGAGAGATCATCCAGCTCTATTACTCCACCAGAGAGATCCTCCAGCTCTATTACTCCACCAGAGAGATCCTCCAGCTCAACCACACCCACCAGAGAGATCCTCCAGCTCTATTACTCCACCAGAGAGATCCTCCAGCTCTATTACTCCACCAGAGAGATCCTCCAGCTCTATTACTCCACCAGAGAGATCCTCCAGCTCTATTACTCCACCAGAGAGATCATCCAGCTCTATTACTCCACCAGAGAGATCATCCAGCTCTATTACTCCACCAGAGAGATCCTTCAGCTCTATTACCCCACCAGAGAGATCCTTCAGCTCTACCACACCCACCAGAGAGATCCTCCAGCTCTATTACCCCACCAGAGAGATCCTCCAGCTCTATTACCCCACCAGAGAGATCCTCCAGCTCTATTACTCCACCAGAGAGATCCTCCAGCTCTATTACTCCACCAGAGAGATCATCCAGCTCTATTACTCCACCAGAGAGATCATCCAGCTCTATTACTCCACCAGAGAGATCCTTCAGCTCTATTACCCCACCAGAGAGATCCTTCAGCTCTACCACACCCACCAGAGAGATCCTCCAGCTCTATTACCCCACCAGAGAGATCCTCCAGCTCTATTACCCCACCAGAGAGATCCTCCAGCTCTATTACTCCACCAGAGAGATCCTTCAGCTCTACCACACCCACCAGAGAGATCCTCCAGCTCTATTACCCCACCAGAGAGATCCTCCAGCTCTATTACCCCACCAGAGAGATTCTCCAGCTCTATTACTCCACCAGAGAGATCCTCCAGCTCTATTACCCCACCAGAGAGATCCTCCAGCTCTATTACTCCACCAGAGAGATCCTCCAGCTCTACCACACCCACCAGAGAGATCCTCCAGCTCTACCACACCCACCAGAGAGATCCTCCAGCTCTACCACACCCACCAGAGAGATCCTCCAGCTCTACCACACCCACCAGAGAGATCCTCAAGCTCTACCACACCCACCAGAGAGGTTCTACAGTGCTACCACACCCACCAGAGAGATCCTCCAGCTCTACCACACCCACCAGAGAGTTCCCCCAGCTCTACCACACCCACCAGAGAGATCCTCCAGCTCTATCACACCCACCAGACACATGTGAAGATGTCCCATCATAAGGCCAGATCACTCCAGGTTTGGGGATCCCATAATCTTTGTATAGTCACTTACTCCTCGATGGTGTTGTCCACCCAGTACCATAACTCTCCAATGTAGAGGTCGCGCTTTTCTTTTCTTAATCCAACCCAAAATTCTTTTCGGAGGTTCTGAATATAACCCTAAAAGCAAATAGAAATGTAAATAAGTTTTTGGGATTTGCGCGGCTGTGACATGTATGTAACAGGTGTCTGCGCTGGGATTGTGTAGCACGTGATCGGTTTTTGGTGTGGCTGCTTCCATGTGACAGAAATAGGGGGCCGCAGCATCGGACAATCCGACTAATTCGGACTGAACTTGGGATTCAACTTCAAAATTGTGTCGCAAGACAATGCACTTACATGCACCAGGAAGAAGAAGGTGAACTCCGGGGACCTGAGCGGGGAAGCGACACATCCAGGATATCGGGCACAGGATCTTAGTGACTCCCCGCACAGCGCATTATACACGGACAATGCACTTACATGCACCAGGAAGAAGAAGGAGAACTCCGGGGACCTGAGCAGGGAAGAGACACATGCAGGATATCGGATGCACGATCTTAGTGACTCCCTGCACAGCGCATTATACATGGACAATGCACTTACATGCACCAGAAAGAAGAAGGTGAACTCCGGGGACCTGAGCGGGGAAGCGACACATGCAGGATATCGGATGCACGATCTTAGTGACTCCCCGCACATGCGCCTTATACACAGGCAATGCACTTACATGCACCAGGAAGAAGAAGGTGAACTCCGGGGACCTGAGCGGGGAAGCGACACATGCAGGATATCGGGCGCAGGATCTTAGTGACTCCCCGCACAGCACATTATACACGGACAATGCACTTACATGCGCCAGGAAGAAGAAGGTGAACTCCGGGGACCTGAGCGGGGAAGCGACACATGCAGGATATCGGGCGCAGGATCTTAGTGACTCCCCGCACAGCGCATTATACACGGACAATGCACTTACATGCACCGGGAAGAAGAAGGTGAACTCCGGGGACCTGAGCGGGGAAGTGACACATGCAGGATATCGGACGCAGGATCTTAGTGACTCCCCGCACAGCACATTATACACGGACAATGCACTTACATGCACCAGGAAGAAGAAGGTGAACTCCGGGGACCTGAGCGGGGAAGCGACACATGCAGGATATCGGGCGCAGGATCTTAGTGACTCCCTGCACAGCACATTATACACGGACAATGCACTTACATGCGCCAGGAAGAAGAAGGTGAACTCCGGGGACCTGAGCGGGGAAGCGACACATGCAGGATATCGGGCGCAGGATCTTAGTGACTCCCCGCACAGCGCATTATACACGGACAATGCACTTACATGCACCAGGAAGAAGAAGGTGAACTCTGGGGACCTGAGCGGGGAAGTGACACATGCAGGATATCGGGCGCAGGATCTTAGTGACTCCCCGCACAGCGCATTATACACGGACAATGCACTTACATGCACCAGGAAGAAAAAGGTGAACTCCGGGGACCTGAGCGGGGAAGCGACACATGCAGGATATCGGGGCGCAGGATCTTAGTGACTCCCTGCACAGCGCATTATACACGGACAATGCACTTACATGCACCAGGAAGAAGAAGGTGAACTCCGGGGACCTGAGCGGGGAGCGACACATGCAGGATATTAGGTGCAGGATCTTAGTGACTCCACGCACAGCGCATTATACACGGACAATGCACTTACATGCACCAGGAAGAAGAAGGTGAACTCCAGGGACCTGAGCGGGGAAGCGACACATGCAGGATATCGGGTGAAGGATCTTAGTGACTCCCCGCACAGCGCATTATACACGGACAATGCACTTACATGCACCAGGAAGAAGAAGGTGAACTCCGGGGACCTGAGCGGGGAAGCGACACATGCAGGATATCGGGCGCAGGATCTTAGTGACTCCCCGCACAGCACATTATACACGGACAATGCACTTACATGCGCCAGGAAGAAGAAGGTGAACTCCGGGGACCTGAGCGGGGAAGTGACACATGCAGGATATCGGGCGCAGGATCTTAGTGACTCCCCGCACAGCACATTATACACGGACAATGCACTTACATGTACCAGGAAGAAGAAGGTGAACTCCAGGGACCTGAGCGGGGAAGTGACACATGCAGGATATCGGGCGCAGGATCTTAGTGACTCCCTGCACAGCGCATTATACACGGACAATGCACTTACATGCACCAGGAAGAAAAAGGTGAACTCCTGGGACCTGAGTGGGGAAGCGACACATGCAGGATATCGGGGCGCAGGATCTTAGTGACTCCCCGCACAGCGCATTATACACGGACAATGCACTTACATGCACCAGGAAGAAGAGGGTGAACTCCAGGGACCTGAGCGGGGAAGCGACACATGCAGGATATCGGGTGCAGGATCTTAGTGACTCCCCGCACAGCGCATTATACACGGACAATGCACTTACATGCACCAGGAAGAAGAAGGTGAACTCCGGGGACCTGAGCAGGGAAGCGACACATGCAGGATATCGGGCGCAGGATCTTAGTGATTCCCTGCACAGCGCATTATACACGGACAATGCACTTACATGCACCAGGAAGAAGAAGGTGAACTCCGGGGACCTGAGCGGGGAAGCGACACATGCAGGATATCGGGCGCAGGATCTTAGTGACTCCCCGCACAGCACATTATACACGGACAATGCACTTACATGCACCAGGAAGAAGAAGGTGAACTCCGGGGACCTGAGCGGGGAAGTGACACATGCAGGATATCGGGTGCAGGATCTTAGTGACTCCCCGCACAGCGCATTATACACGGACAATGCACTTACATGCACCAGGAAGAAGAAGGTGAACTCCGGGGACCTGAGCGGGGAAGTGACACATGCAGGATATCAGGTGCAGGATCTTAGTGACTCCCCGCACAGCGCATTATACACGGACAATGCACTTACATGCACCAGGAAGAAGAAGGTGAACTCCAGGGACCTGAGCGGGGAAGCGACACATGCAGGATATCAGGTGCAGGATCTTAGTGACTCCCCGCACAGCACATTATACACAGACAATGCACTTACATGCACCAGGAAGAAGGTGAACTCCAGGGACCTGAGCGGGGAAGCGACACGGGCACTACTTTCGGTGATCTCCGCAGACCAGGTAAGTAAATGTGCCCCACTGTGTACAGCTACTACACACAGAATATTATACAGGTATCTACCTTCCATAGAGCTGCTGTATCTAAGCTCCTTTGATAGAAAAGATGTGTTTTTGATATTTTTATAAGGGGGAACATAACCTTAGGGTTTGTGACCCATGTGTGCAGCCCGTGGGATGGGGTCACCATACAATGTTATGGTCCTGGTGGGCTGAGGAGCTCGTACCGTCAGGATGGTCTGTGAGGGTCCTATAATGGCCAGGTCCCCCTGCAGCTCCACACATTGCCGGCGACTCTCCTCCCAGGACTTCTTCTCCTCTGAGATGCTGTAACATGTCCGGTTCAGTGAGATCCACCCGTCCTGGCAAACGCTGAACCCTACAAGACAAATTGCAGCAGCCATGACCAGCAGCCATGACAGATGTTATATCAATCAGATATATCCACACACATCTATGGAACATCCAGGGGATAATCCGTCATCTTCCAGGATCTTCATCATAATTCTGGTGCTCATGTGACATCGCTCAGAATGACCCCCATGTGCCGCAGGAATATATTCACTATAGATTGTGCTTTCCATTATCCAGCATCAAACTCAGATATATGGTCCCTAATCACCTTATCATCAAGATCCTGCATAGGGAGAGGGCACAGGAGGCAGAGGGTGAGGACACAGGAGGCACAGGGAGAGGGCAGATGAGGCACAGGGAGAGGGCAGAGGAGGCAAAGGGTGAGGGGGTAAGGGCAGAGGCTGCAGAGAGTGTGGGCAGAGGCTGCAGAGGTGAGGGGGTAAGGGCAGAGGCTGCAGAGAGTGTGGGCAGAGGCTGCAGAGGATGAGGGCAGAGGAGGCAGAGGGTAAGGGAAGAGGCTGCAGGCCCTGTCCTGCATCTCCCCATCTGCTCCTGCATCTCCCCATCTGCTCCTGCATCTCCCCATGTGTCCTGCTTCTCCCCATGTGTCCTGCATCTCCCCATCTGCTCCTGCATCTCCCCATGTGTCCTGCTTCTCCCCATGTGTCCTGCATCTCCCCATCTGCTCCTGCATCTCCCCATGTGTCCTGCTTCTCCCCATGTGTCCTGCATCTCCCCATCTGCTCCTGCATCTCCCCATCTGCTCCTGCAGCTCCCCATCTGCTCCTGCATCTCCCCATGTGTCCTGCATCTCCCCATCTGCTCCTGCATCTCCCCATGTCTCCTGCTTCTCCCCATGTGTCTTGCTTCTCCCCATGTGTCCTGCTTCTCCCCATCTGCTCCTGCAGCTCCCCATCTGCTCCTGCATCTCCCCATGTGTCCTGCATCTCCCCATCTGCTCCTGCATCTCCCCATGTGTCCTGCTTCTCCCTATGTGTCCTGCTTCTCCCCATCTGTCCTGCTTACCTTCTCTTCTCTTACCTGACCAGGAGGACGGGTCTTCTGCTGTCCTGTTAGGACTTCGGAGTGAAGACACTAGAAGAGGGAAATGTCACATCTGTAAGTAGATTGTGGTGACCTGGACATATCAGACATAGAGGAAAGGAAGGAGCTGATTCTCTGCAGGAGGTCAGAGGAAGGGGCGGGGCATGGTAGTAGGTCAGAGGAGCAGGCAGGGCACGGCAGGATGTCAGAGGAGGGGGTGGGGCAAGCAGGAGGTCATAGAAGGGGGTGGGGCACGGCAGGAGGTCAGAGGAGGGGGCGGGGCATGGTAGTAGGTCAGAGGAGCGGGCAAGGCATGGCAGGAGGTCAGAGGAGGGAGTGGGGTACGCAGGAGGTCAGAGGAGGGGGCAGGGCACAGCAGAAGGTCAGAGGAGGGGGCAGGGCATGGCAGGAGGTCAGAGGAGAGGGCAGGGCACGGCAAGAGGTCAGAGGAGAGGGCAGGGCACGGCAGGAGGTCAGAGGAGTGGGTGGGGCACAGCAGGAGGTCAGAGGAGGGGGCGGGGCACGGTAGTAGGTCAGAGGAGCGGGCATGGCATGGCAGGAGGTAAGAGGAGGGGGTGGGCATGGCAGGAAGTCAAAGGAGGGGGCGGGGCAAGACAGGAGGTCAGAGGAGGGGGTGGGGCACGGCAGGAGGTCAGAGGAGGGGGAGGGGCGTCACGGCAGCAAGTCAAGCCAGGCCCAGAGTACTAGAAGAGGAAACACAGGGAAGTGTTTAAACATTTGTCTGATATTAGCAAAACTCAAGGATGTTGTGGAGTTATTCAGTTAGTGGATAAATATATTTTGTATAATATTTTCATTTATTTTGGATATTTTAGTGAGGGTATAACTAGTGGAGCTTGTTGGTAGATGTAGACACCAATGTAACAAGATGTATGTAGTTACTAGCAATTTTAACCCCTTAGTGACCGCCCATACGGGTTTCTCCGTCAGCCTAACCTAAGGTCTGCACGGGCCCCTGTGCAGGGAGAAGCAATGACCCGGCTGTCTTATGTCTTATGACAGCTGGACCCTGCTCTAACAGTATGTATCAGAATGGAGTTCTGATCCGGCTGTTAACCCGTAAGACCCTGCGGTGACTGATGTAGTGACCGCGGGATCTACATACCTGCAGAGGGAGAGAGCTCTCTCCCTCTCCTCCCAGCACCCTGCGATGCGATCAGAGGGAGCCGCCTTCATATCCGGGCAGCCGGGGACCTAGTGAAGGACCCGTGTCTGCCATCAGCATCTGCATGCTCGATCCAGCCCCTGAAGATACACAGACTTACACTTCTAATGCTCTACAATACACGGTAATTAGTATGAACTAGTGATCACATGATTATATAATGGGAAAATAACAAAAGTAAAAAAAAGCACAAAAATTTAATTTATTAGAATGTCCCAAAAGTCCTGTACACCTTCAGTGCTGCCACAGAACCCAATCCCAGGACCTGAGTCAGGAGACTCTAATCCAGAGCTGCAGCTCCATCTCAATTACTCCAGGCTGCATCTACTACCAGGCTAGTGCTTTATTCCTGAGGACCCCTCTCCATGACCACTCCAGACTTTGATGTTGAACATTTGGGCCCATTACCTGCTACCTGTTCAATGAAGAACCGTGAGTTATTTTGCACAACGTTGCCTCCGTCTGATCCCTGGATACGGCTGTTACCACCACAGCCTTCCCCATCCATCACCCAGGGACTTATCTTACAGACACTCAGGGGTTGCCCCAGGGAGAACCAGTACATCAGCCTCTCCCTCCATATTTCTTGCACACACCACCTGCTGGAGAGCTGCCAGGCTGTAGGACAGCCCTCCGGTCCCCATACCAAGCACCGTGACATCAGCGCACCCTAGGCCGCAACTGCCAGCCACTCAGGTATTCTGGGCCCCGGCTGCCTCCAGGACCCAAGAAAAGGCTAGGATCCAATGGGGGATGTTGCAGGTGGCGTCATGATCAGGATATTTACTTCTGTGCCTTATACTGGCGCTATAGACTGTGCTTATACTGGCACTATAGACTGTCCTTAGGAGCCAAGTGATTAGGGGTCACTTACTAAGGGCCTGAATCGCGTTTTTACGGCGGGTTACCCGAAATTTTCAGTTTTGCGCCGATTTTTGCTGAATTGCCCCGGGTTTTTGATGCACGCGGTCGGACTAAGGCGCATCGGCGCGGGCATGCACGCGACGGAAATCGGGGGGCGTGGCCAAACGAAAACCCGACGGATTCGGAGAAACCTCTGCATTTAAAAAAAAAGTGCCGCTGGACACGCACTTACCTGCACCCGGCCTGGCTTGGTGAAGTCCAGTGAACTCCGGTGAACTTCAGCGCAGCAGCGACACCTGGTGGACGTCGGAGGAACTGAAAATTCTGACCAAACCCTGCAGGAACAGTATATTAATAGACTTCTGGATAAGCATCATAAATGCCAGTTAAAAATGACGTCTCTTCAACACTCCCAGGGATCTTTTCTTGAGTTCAAGGAGTTCCTGGGGAACGCCTGCCTGCTGAACCACAGAAGGAATCTGAGCCTGTGGATCTGGAAGGTACTGCTCTAGCCTTTCCTCCAGTGCAACCGGAAACACCGCCTCCAGTGTCCGGAGAAGTCGCTTTCCTAGCAGAGCAAGTGACCACCATGGCACCATCAGCAAAATGCTCGAGCAACTGGAACAGTTGGAAGCCGTAAAAAGCCATCTGATAGTTCCTTACAGCCAGCTGCTCCCCGTGAGTCCTGGGCCAAACAGTGTTTACCTACAGTAAAATACCTGAACATCTGGAGTCGAAGAGAACCAAGACTGTGATCCAGCTATTGCTCTAGATCCAGGCATGAAGAGAATGAATGTCCTTGGTTAAACGACAAACCCTTGAAACTACGGGAAGACCTCCTCCTTCTAACTTCTAAGTCCCCGAGATTCCACCTGGATGCCAAGGTTTGTGGGAACTCGCCCCATGGTTCATGTGACCATAAATGTAGTAACCCTACCGGCCTTAATCGATACCGGGTCTCAAGTGACCACCCTCCGCAGTGCTACCATTGAGAAATGCCAAAGAGGAGCATCCCTGTTGCAGCCTACAAAGGCCTATTTGAACATATTGCTATTAAGGGGAAAACTGTAGCCATCCATGACTACTGCGAACCCACGCTAACCATCGTAGACACTGAGTTAACCAGACAGGGCGTACTGGTAACACAAGTGCCTGAAGACGGTAACTTCTCCCTTGTGTTGGGTACCAATGTCCTCAGCAACTGCTATCCTGAAGTGCTGAAGGCTCTCCAGAACTCTCGGAAGGTGATTTAAAAGACCATGCAAGTCCTGGCGGTGCCAAGATCCTTAACCTGTCCGCCTTCAACCTGGGACTGAGACGTTATGTTGCCGAGCCTGCATGGGTGTTCAAGGTCAAGACTACCAGGCCATGGTAGAACCTCTACCAGCTGATTGAGAACTACCCATTCTGGCAGCCAGGAGCCTACTCACAGTATCTCGAGGACAAGTACCCATCAGATTGGTAAATGTGGGAGATTCCCCAGTAAATCTGAGAAGATACCAAGCCGTAGCCATTTTCTTCAGCATCCACCCTGAAGATCTAGTGGAAACCCTCCCTGTCTGCCTCCCAACAATTGGAGTTTAACCAAAATACTGAAGGTGAGCCTGCCGAGCAATCCTGGTGGTTTCAGCTCAATATTGGAGACAACAATATCACTACTGCAGACTGAGTACAACGTGTCCTGGACGTCATCATGCAGCACCACCAGGCCTTCATCAAACACCCGCTGGACTTTGGGCTGACTACCCTGATCCAGCATACCATCCCTACTGGCTCTCATCCTCCCATCAAGGAGAGGTATCAGACAATTCCTACAGCCCGTTACCAAGAGGTGAAGAAGCTGGTGCAAGAGATGAAGACAGCCAATGTTATCTGGGAGAGTCACAGCCCGTGGGCTGCCCCGCTGGTCCTTGTGTAGAAGAAACATATAACCATTCGATTCTGTGTTGACTATAGGAGGATCAACGATATCACTACCAAGGACGCCCATTCGCTGCCTCGAATCCAGGAATCCCTCACAGCCTTAGGGTCGGTTTCTTTCTTCTCCACCCTTGGAGCTGACCAGTGGCTACTGTCAAGTGACCATGGCACCTGAAGATATGGAGAAGACGGCTTTCACCACCCGAATGGGCCAGTTCAAGTTCATCAACATGTCCTTCGGCCTATGGAATGCCCTGGGCACGTTCCAGTGGTAAATGGAGAGATGTTTGGGACATAGAAAATTCAAGACTGTCCTACCATACTTGGACAATATTGTCATCTACTCCAAGACCTATGAGGATCACCTCCAACATCTGGCTGAAGTTTTCCAAATCCTGACCAAGCATGGGTTGAAGGTCAAGCCATCCAAGTGACATCTGTTACAGCCTAATGTGAAGTACCTAGGACATGTGGTGAGCGCTGATGGAATTGAGCCAGACCCAGGGAAGGTCGCAGCTGTCCACGATTGGCCTTCCCCATCTACCATCCGGGATATCAGGAGCTTCCTGGGATTGGCCAGCTACTACCGACGGTTTATCCTGAAGGTTGCCCAGCTGGTGGCACCCCCAAAGTCAGCACAGCAGAACAAGGAGCTGCATTCCCGATGCTGAAGCAAAGGCTGATTGAGTCTCCGGTGCTAGGATATCCAGATTATAATCTGCCCTTTATACTCTACACCGATGCCAGCAAGCAGGGACTAGGGGCTGCACTATCCCAGCTCCAGAATGGAACTGAAAGGGTCATAGCCTACGGCAGCCGTTCCCATTTTCGTACTAGTACAGCGCTGAGCCGATACCGTTTTGGTTCTGCACCGGAGCGTAGCCGGCTTAGGGAGTCGCGGGGTGTCAGCGGTAATTTACAACCAGTAATGGCTTCCGATTGTGGGGGTTTAAGCCATTAAATGCTGCAGTCAGCGCAACCGTGGCATTTAACTTGCTTTTGGGGGGTCTTTCGCCCACGATCGCCCCCCTGTGGTGTCTTCAGGGGGTGCCAATCATTGCTATGGCAGCCTTGGGGTCCCATGAAGATGTCCCATAGTGGAATTAATAAAAAAGTAAAAAAAGAAGTTATTAAATAAAAATAATTAATTAATAAATCAATAAAAATGCCCATAAGCCCCAAAACATATAAAGAGACATATAATGCACAAAAAGGTCTAAATCCTAACACAAACCCCACATATATAGTATCAAAGAATAAAAGTTAATAATTATTGAACCAGAACGATGAACACCGTAAAAAAAAAAAAATCTAAAAGAAAACCAACAAAAATTATGATTTTTAACTATTTAATCCCACCATAATTGCAATAAAAAGTGATTAAAAAATATATGTCACGCAAAGAACGAGCCATCAACCAGCTCTGTAGCCAAAACAGTAAAAATGTTCTGCCACTCAGAAAACGATACATTTTTCCCCACATTAGAGTTTTATTTGGCAAATTTAGTAAAATATAAAAAAAAATATTCATGTCTGGTCCCTGTAATCGTATCGACCCATAGAATAAAGATAATATGATTATTAGGCTAAACGGTGAACACGAAAAAAAAAAAAAAAAAAGTATAAAATCCAGTACAGAATTGATGCTTTTCTACTCCTGCCCTCAAAAAAAGTTCCTAAATTTTCATCAATAGGGGAAACCAACCCCAAAATGGCAACACTGGAAAAACCGACGGTAAGTCTCGGCCACATGTGGGGGGTCTCTGTACTCGGGAGAAGTCTCGGCCACATGTGGGGGGTCTCTGTACTCGGGAGAAGTAACGGCCACGTGTGGGGGGTCTCTGCACTCGGGAGAAGTCTCGGCCACATGTGGGGGGTCTCTGCACTCGGGAGAAGTAACGGCCACATGTGGGGGGTCTCTGCACTCGGGAGAAGTCACGGCCACATGTGGGGGGTCTCTGCACTCGGGAGAAGTAACGGCCACATGTGGGGGCTCTCTGCACTCGGGAGAAGTCACGGCCACATGTGGGGGGTCTCTGTACTCGGGAGAAGTAACGGCCACATGTGGGGGGTCTCTGCACTCGGGAGAAATCACGGCCACATGTGGGGGTTCTCTGCACTTGGGAGAAGTCACGGCCACATGTGGGGGGTCTCTGCACTCGGGAGAAGTAACGGCCACATGTGGGGGGTCTCTGCACTCGGGAGAAGTAACGGCCACATGTGGGGGGGTCTCTGCACTCGGGAGAAGTAACGGCCACATGTGGGGGGGTCTCTGCACTCGGGAGAAGTAACGGCCACATGTGGGGGGTCTCTGCACTCGGGAGAAGTAACGGCCACATGTGGGGGCTCTCTGCACTCGGGAGAAGTAACGGCCACATGTGGGGGGGTCTCTGTACTCGGGAGAAGTAACGGCCACATGTGGGGGGGTCTCTGCACTCAGGAGAAGTAACGGCCACATGTGGGGGGTCTCTGCACTCAGGAGAAGTAACGGCCACATGTGGGGGGGGTCTCTGCACTTGGGAGAAGTAACGGCCACATGAGGGGGGGTCTCTGTACTCTGGAGAAGTAACGGCCACATGTGGGGGGGTCTCTGCACTTGGGGGAAGTCACGGCCACATGAGGGGGGTCTCTATACTCCGGAGAAGTAACGGCCACATGTGGGGGGGTCTCTGCACTCGGGAGAAGTTACGGCCACATGTGGGGGGTCTCTGTACTCGGGAGAGGTAACGGCCACATGAGGGGGGTCTCTGCACTCGGGAGAAGTAACGGCCACATGTGGGGGGTCTCTGCACTCGGGAGAAGTAACGGCTACATGTGGGGGGTCTCTGCACTCGGGAGAAATTGTAGAACAAATTGTATGGTGGGTTTTCTCTGTTTATGTTTTGGAAATGTGTAAATTTTAGGGCTAAATGAACGTATAACCGGCACAATTTGACCATTCTAAATTTCACCTCCATTTTGATTCAATTACTATGAAGATATCAAGGGGTTAACGATCTTCCTAAAAGCTGTTTCTCATAGTTTGAGGGGTGCAGATCTGAGAATGGGGGATAATATTGAGGTTTTTGATGCTAAATATGTAAAATTTCATTCAAAACAGTAATTATCCGCAAAATAGTCAATTCTGAAAATATGGAAAATCGCTATTCGATTTGTAGCCGCGAGACATCAAAATAAATTCTCCAGACATTTCAGAAATTATGAAAATGTAAAGTAGACAAATGGGAAATGTTATTCTGCAACTTATTCGGATGATAAATCATCTGCCTGAAAAAAATTTTGAAAACTGCAAATTTTTCAAAAAGTTCATCATTTCTTTTTGTTTTTGGAAGTTAATGCAAAACTTTTCAGCCAAAATTTACCAGTAAAATGAAGTACAACATGTGAGGAGAAAACTATCTCAGAATCACTTAGATACGTAAAAGTGTTCAAAAGTTATAACCATTTAAAGCCACGCAATGTCTGTGTCCTTAAGGGGTTAAAGCCAATGAGAATATTATTTGCAAAACTTTAGTACTAATGCTTTATGTCAGTTTGCATTTAACCTTTTTTGTTAGGCTTTGCAGCTATGTGGATAGGACTGTGTCTGACCGTCTATTTGTGTATTTGTCCAATCCTGACTGCAGGCTTATGCCTCAAATCGGAGCTCCGTATTTATGTGTCCTCTGTAAACTGCGGGTCTTTAGGGGACCGGAGGTTTCTAAGCAGTGACACCTCCGGCAGGTATACCGTGTGTACTATCTGTACCATATACACTCACCGGCCACTTTATTAGGTACACCTGTCCAACGCTCGTTAACACTTAATTTCTAATCAGCCAATCACATGGCGGCAGTGCATTTAGGCATGTAGACATGGTCAGGACAATCTCCTGCAGTTCTCCCGAGCATCAGTATGGGGAAGAAAGGTGATTTGTGGCCTGTGAACGTGGCATGGTTGTTGGTGCCAGAAGGGCTGGTCTGAGTATTTCAGAAACTGCTGATCTACTGGGATTTTCACGCACAACCATCTCCAGGGTTTACAGAGAATGGTCCGAAAAAGAAAAAACATCCAGTGAGCGGCAGTTCTGTGGGCGGAAATGCCTTGTTGATGCCAGAGGTCAGAGGAGAATGGGCAGACTGGTTCGAGCTGATAGAAAGGCAGCAGTGACTCAAATCGCCACCCGTTACAACCAAGGTAGGCAGAAGAGCATCTCTGAACGCACAGTACGTCCAACTCTGAGGCAGATGGGCTACAGCAGCAGAAGACCACACCGGGTGCCACTCCTTTCAGCTAAGAACAGGAAACTGAGGCTACAATTTGCACAAGCTCATCGAAATTGGACAGTAGAAGATTGGAAAAACGTTGCCTGGTCTGATGAGTCTCGATTTCTGCTGCGTCATTCGGATGGTAGGGTCAGACAACATGAAAGCATGGATCCATCCTGCCTTGTATCAGCGGGTCAGGCTGGTGGTGGTGGTGTCATGGATCCATCCTGCCTTGTATCAGCGGCTCAGGCTGGTGGTGGTGGTGTCATGGATCCATCCTGCCTTGTATCAGCGGGTCAGGCTGGTGGTGGTGGTGTCATGGATCCATCCTGCCTTGTATCAGGGGGTCAGGCTGGTGGTGGTGGTGTCATGGATCCATCCTGCCTTGTATCAGCGGGTCAGGCTGGTGGTGTCATGGATCCATCCTGCCTTGTATCAGCGGCTCAGGCTGGTGGTGGTGGTGTCATGGATCAATCCTGCCTTGTATCAGCGGGTCAGGCTGGTGGTGCTGGTGTCATGGATCCATCCTGCCTTGTATCAGCGGGTCAGGCTGGTGGTGGTGGTGTCATGGATCCATCCTGCCTTGTATCAGAGGGTCAGGCTGGTGGTGGTGGTGTCATGGATCCATCCTGCCTTGTATCAGCGGCTCAGGCTGGTGGTGGTGGTGTCATGGATCCATCCTGCCTTGTATCAGTGGCTCAGGCTGGTGGTACTGGTGTCATGGATCCATCCTGCCTTGTATCAGCGGCTCAGGCTGGTGGTGCTGGTGTCATGGATCCATCCTGCCTTGTATCAGCGGGTCAGGCTGGTGGTGGTGGTGTCATGGATCCATCCTGCCTTGTATCAGCGGCTCAGGCTGGTGGTGGTGGTGTCATGGATCCATCTTGCCTTGTATCAGCGGGTCAGGCTGGTGGTGGTGGTGTCATGGATCCATCCTGCCTTGTATCAGCGGGTCAGGATGGTGGTGGTGGTGTCATGGATCCATCCTGCCTTGTATCAGCGGGTCAGGCTGGTGGTGGTGGTGTCATGGATCCATCCTGCCTTGTATCAGCGGGTCAGGCTGGTGGTGGTGGTGGTGGTGTCATGGATCCATCCTGCCTTGTATCAGCGGGTCAGGCTGGTGGTGGTGGTGTCATGGATCCATCCTGCCTTGTATCAGCGGGTCAGGCTGGTGGTGGTGGTGTCATGGATCCATCCTGCCTTGTATCAGCGGCTCAGGCTGGTGGTGGTGGTGTCATGGATCCATCCTGCCTTGTATCAGCGGCTCAGGCTGGTGGTGGTGGTGTCATGGATCCATCCTGCCTTGTATCAGCGGCTCAGGCTGGTGGTGGTGGTGTCATGGATCCATCCTGCCTTGTATCAGCGGGTCAGGCTGGTGGTGGTGGTGTCATGGATCCATCCTGCCTTGTATCAGCGGGTCAGGCTGGTGGTGGTGGTGTCATGGATCCATCCTGCCTTGTATCAGCGGCTCAGGCTGGTGGTGGTGGTGTCATGGATCCATCCTGCCTTGTATCAGCGGGTCAGGCTGGTGGTGGTGGTGTCATGGATCCATCCTGCCTTGTAGCAGCGGGTCAGGCTGGTGGTGTTGGTGTCATGGATCCATCCTGCCTTGTATCAGCGGGTCAGGCTGGTGGTGGTGGTGTCATGGATCCATCCTGCCTTCTATCAGCGGCTCAGGCTGGTGGTGGTGGTGTCATGGTGTTGTTGCTGACCATGTCCATCCCTTTATGAGCACAATGTACCCTGTAACATCTGATGGCTACTTTCAGCAGGATAATGTGCCAGGTCATAAAGCTGGAAGCATCTCAGACTGGTTTCTTGAACATGACAATGAGGTCACTGGACACAAATGGCTCCACAGTCACCAGATCTCAATCCAATAGAGCATCTTTGGGATGTGGTGGAACGGGAGATTCGCATCATGGATGTGCAGCCGACAAATCTGCGGCAACTGTGTGATGCCATCATGTCACTATGGACCAAAATCTCTGAGGAGCTTCCAGCACCTTGTTGTATCTATGCCACGAAGAATTGAGGCAGTTCTGAAGGCAAAAGGGGGTCCAACCCGTTACTAGCATGGTGTACCTAATAAAGTGGCCGCTGAGTGTATGTTTATGATAATACCACCTAGGTGACGTGTGGAAGGAGTGGATTACAGGACATGATACCGCACCTTTCCTAAGAAAACCTTTGGTTTAAGGGCATTAGCTAACAAGTGTACGGTCCTCATTTATGTACTTAGTCCGACACCAACCCCGGTGCCTGTAGCCAGGGGCGTGGGCGGCTTGTCTCCTCTGCACTGCACATAGCCTGCACCTACCCTAAAGTGCACTTTACCACCTGCATGGAACATCTGGAAGCTATATACTGCTGGCCAGCTTTAGCCTATACCTCCATTCGGCCCATAGCTCTCTCAATTAAGCCCCTGAAAATGTATAGGAAAGGTGGTAATTGTGAATAGCATCCTCTCCCTGTCAGGATCTATCTGGTGAGCCTGCGCAACTCACCCAGAGGATAAAGCTAAGAGAACTTAGGTAAATTGTCGCTGTGGATTCTGCCTGGAAAGGCAACAGTTAAATGGGTGTAAGTAATTATCCAATTATGTGGCTGTATTGAAAGCTGGATTGTGATTGGAGAGGTTCTACCACCTGACCAGGTGTGCTGTGGGAGCACATGGTCTTTGGTCCAGACTGCAGAGTCAGAGTGAAGAGAGAGACAGTGGGGCTCATTTACTTACCCGGTCAATTCGCGATCCAGCGCCCGTTCTCCGACGAGGATTCACTAAGGTCGTGCGGCCAATATCCACTAGGTGTCGCTGCTGCGCCGAGTTCCGCCGAGGTCCGTCAGAGTTCACCTTCCTATTCGTGGTGCATGTAAGTGCGTGTCAAGCAACACTTTCTTTTTTTCAATAGCGCGATTTTTCCGAATCCGTCGGGTTTTCAGACGGTCACACCCCCCGTTTTTCGTTGCATGCAAGCCGGCGCCAATGTGACACAATCCCAGTGCTGCCACAGATACCAATCCCAGGAACTAAATCAGGAAGACTCGAGGCCTAGAGCTGCAGCTTCAACAATTTGGACACAGCTCCACCTCAACTATCCCAGCCGGCATTTATTATCAGGCTGTGTGCACTATTCCTGCGGGCCACTCTCCATGACCACTCCAGTAACCAGAATCCGGTGTTAATCATGTTTGGCCATTGCCTGCTGTTTGGAGTTCAATAAAGAAATGCAAGTTTATTTGCACAGCGTTGCCTCGGCTTCCCCATCCATTGCCCATGGACTCATCCTACAGACTCAGGGGTTGCCCCTGGAAGAAACCAGTACATCAGCCTCTCCCTCCATATTTCTTGCACACACCACCTGCTGGAGACCATTTCTGAGCGAGGCACACCGAGGAATTATCCAACAAATCAATGTAAGTATCTATACGATAATACAACGGAGATTATAAAGACATAATGGTGAGATGGGAAGTACAAACATAGAGACGTAGTGACCGATACGCGGCACAGTAATAAGGCACCAATCAGAGCATAAGCAGAAGGGAGGGCCCCGAATATGGGTTAAATAGCCGCAGTGTCTTCAGGTATTGGGACAAGCCAGATGAAGCACCACGAGCGCAAAACAGATGTCAGGCATCTAGTGATTTTTTGAGTCCCTGCATCTCCCCCTCCCCACATGCAACCATTGGTGTCAATTGTTTAGTTAGTATCATAAGTATGCGCCAATAACCGGGAAGGAAGAAGAGCTCTGGTGAGCGCCGGTCCACTGTTTTTCCTTTTCTTTCATGCTACTCAAACTTGACTTGCTATAGAATCAGCACACTTAGCCCCAGCACCCGTGAGGACGCCGCGCCAGTGGCGAAACATGTCGGGGGGGCTGTAGTGTTTCATGTTTTATTAAGGTTCCTGAAAAAATACAGTGGAGCTGGCAAGTGAGAGTGCTTACACTCCGACTATTCACAAAAGGATGGTGCAACCTAAACAACATCATTGAGAGAGTGTTACATTGTATGACACTATTAGATACGATCGATGTGTGCTGACTCAAGGGTGACACCTAGTGTCCCAAAATAAAAGCTATAGAAAATATCTTCCGCTCGGGATCCTGTGTGTAAGGACCAATGGAGCACATTTACGTACCTGGTCCTGTCGCGATCAAGCGGCGTGGTCGCCAGCGAGGATTCGGGTCTTCTGACGATTCACTAAGGTCCATGCGCCCGATGTCCACCAGGTGTCGCTGCTGCGCCGAGATCCGCCGGAGTTCACCTGGTTCTTCTCGGTGCATGTAAGTTCTTGATTTTGTGATACACTTCGATTTTTAAATTCAGAATTTTTTCCAAATCCGTCAGGATTTCTGTCGGCCACGCCCCCGATTTCTGTCACGTGAAAGCCGGCGAAATCCCATCGCGGAATTCAGCGCAAAACGGAAATAGCCGGGAAACCTGCCGAAAGTGCGCCCACGGAGCCCTTAGTAAATGAGCCCCAAAGAATCAAAGCATGACAGAGTGAAGAAATGTAAAACTCCCACCACACATCATTCAAGCCCCTGAGATTAAAAAAGATAATCCACCTCTACAACGAGTTTAATTGGAGGTCCTAGTGATTGTAGGTTTTTATTACACCTTTTTGTAAAGCCTTATAAAAGACATAAAACTTTCACATGAATAAATAAAGATTTAGCTTTGAGACGCACGGGTTTCAGTGAGGTCCTAATTGGGACTTTATTGTAAATAAATAAACTATTCTGTGCGCTAGCAGTAGCTATAGGCAGTGTGTGTCTGTGCGCTAGCAGTAGCTATAGGCAGTGTGTGTCTGTGCGCTAGCAGTAGCTATAGGCAGTGTGTGTCTGTGTGCTAGCAGTAGCTATAGGCAGTGTGTGTCTGTGTGCTAGTAGTAGCTATAGGCAGTGTGTGTCTGTGTGCTAGTAGTAGCTATAGGCAGTGTGTGTCTGTGTGCTAGCAGTAGCTATAGGCAGTGTGTGTCTGTGTGCTAGTAGTAGCTATAGGCAGTGTGTGTCTGTGTGCTAGCAGTAGCTATAGGCAGTGTGTGTCTGTGTGCTAGCAGTAGCTATAGGCAGTGAGTGTCTGTGTGCTAGCAGTAGCTATAGGCAGTGTGTGTCTGTGTGATAGTAGTAGCTATAGGCAGTGTGTGTCTGTGTGCTAGTAGTAGTTATAGGCAGTGTGTGTCTGTGTGCTAGCAGTAGCTATAGGCAGTGTGTCTGGGTACTAGCAGTAGCTATAGGCAGTGTGTGTCTGTGTGCTAGTATTAGCTATAGGCAGTAAGTGTCTGTGTGCTAGTAGTAGCTATAGGCAGTGTGTGTCTGTGTGCTAGTAGTAGCTATAGGCAGTGAGTGTCTGTGTGATAGTAGTAGCTATAGGCAGTGTGTGTCTGTGTGATAGTAGTAGCTATAGGCAGTGTGTGTCTGTGTGCTAGTAGTAGTTATAGGCAGTGTGTGTCTGTGTGCTAGCAGTAGCTATAGGCAGTGAGTGTCTGTGTGCTAGCAGTAGCTATAGGCAGTGAGTGTCTGTGTGCTAGCAGTAGCTATAGGCAGTGTGTGTCTGTGTGCTAGTAGTAGCTATAAGCAGTGTGTGTCTGTGTGCTAGCAGTAGCTATAGGCAGTGTGTGTCTGTGTGCTAGCAGTAGCTATAGGCAGTGTGTGTCTGGGTACTAGCAGTAGCTATAGGCAGTGTGTGTCTGTGTGCTAGTATTAGCTATAGGCAGTAAGTGTCTGTGTGCTAGCAGTAGCTATAGGCAGTGTGTGTCTGTGTGCTAGTAGTAGCTATAGGCAGTGTGTGTCTGTGTGCTAGCAGTAGCTATAGGCAGTGTGTGTCTGTGTGCTTGTAGTAGCTATAGGCAGTGTGTGTCTGTGTGCTAGCAGTAGCTATAGGCAGTGTGTGTCTGTGTGCTAGCAGTAGCTATAGGCAGTGTGTGTCTGTGTGCTAGCAGTAGCTATAGGCAGTGTGTGTCTGTGTGCTAGCAGTAGCTATAGGCAGTGTGTGTCTGTGTGCTAGCAGTAGCTATAGGCAGTGTGTGTCTGTGTGCTAGCAGTAGCTATAGGCAGTGTGTGTCTGTGTGCTAGCAGTAGCTATAGGCAGTGTGTGTCTGTGTGCTAGCAGTAGCTATAGGCAGTGTGTGTCTGTGTGCTAGCAGTAGCTATAGGCAGTGTGTGTCTGTGTGCTAGCAGTAGCTATAGGCAGTGTGTGTCTGTGTGCTAGCAGTAGCTATAGGCAGTGTGTGTCTGTCTGCTAGCAGTAGCTATAGGCAGTGTGTGTCTGTGTGCTAGTAGTAGCTATAGGCAGTGTGTGTCTGTGTGCTAGCAGTAGCTATAGGCAGTGTGTGTCTGTGTGCTTGTAGTAGCTATAGGCAGTGTGTGTCTGTGTGCTAGCAGTAGCTATAGGCAGTGTGTGTCTGTGTGCTAGCAGTAGCTATAGGCAGTGTGTGTCTGTGTGCTAGCAGTAGCTATAGGCAGTGTGTGTCTGTGTGCTAGCAGTAGCTATAGGCAGTGTGTGTCTGTGTGCTAGCAGTAGCTATAGGCAGTGTGTGTCTGTGTGCTAGCAGTAGCTATAGGCAGTGTGTGTCTGTGTGCTAGCAGTAGCTATAGGCAGTGTGTGTCTGTGTGCTAGCAGTAGCTATAGGCAGTGTGTGTCTGTGTGCTAGCAGTAGCTATAGGCAGTGTGTGTCTGTGTGCTAGCAGTAGCTATAGGCAGTGTGTGTCTGTGTGCTAGCAGTAGCTATAGGCAGTGTGTGTCTGTCTGCTAGCAGTAGCTATAGGCAGTGTGTGTCTGTGTGCTAGCAGTAGCTATAGGCAGTGTGTGTCTGTGTGCTAGCAGTAGCTATAGGTAGTGAGTGTCTGTGTACTAGCAGTAGCTATAGGCAGTGTGTGTCTGTGTGCTAGTAGTAGCTATAGGCAGTGAGTGTCTGTGTGCTAGCAGTAGCTATAGGCAGTGAGTGTCTGTGTGCTAGCAGTAGCTATAGGCAGTGAGTGTCTGTGTGCTAGCAGTAGCTATAGGCAGTGAGTGTCTGTGTGATAGTAGTAGCTATAGGCAGTGTGTGTCTGTGTGCTACTAGTAGCTATAGGCAGTGTGTGTCTGTGTGCTAGCAGTAGCTATAGGCAGTGAGTGTCTGTGTGCTAGCAGTAGCTATAGGCAGTATGTGTCTGTGTGATAGTAGTAGCTATAGGCAGTGTGTGTCTGTGTGCTAGCAGTAGCTATAGGCAGTGTGTGTCTGTGTGCTAGCAGTAGCTATAGGCAGTGTGTGTCTGTGTGATAGTAGTAGCTATAGGCAGTGTGTGTCTGTGTGCTAGCAGTAGCTATAGGCAGTGAGTGTCTGTGTGATCATAGTAGCTATATGCAGTGTGTGTCTGTGTGCTAGCAGTAGCTATATGCAGTGTGTGTCTGTGTGCTAGCAGTAGCTATAGGCAGTGTGTGTCTGTGTGCTAGCAGTAGCTATAGGCAGTGTGTGTCTGTGTGATAGTAGTAGCTATAGGCAGTGTGTGTCTGTGTGCTAGCAGTAGCTATAGGCAGTGAGTGTCTGTGTGATCATAGTAGCTATATGCAGTGTGTGTCTGTGTGCTAGCAGTAGCTATAGGCAGTGTGTGTCTGTGTGCTAGCAGTAGCTATAGGCAGTGTGTGTCTGTGTGCTAGCAGTAGCTATAGGCAGTGAGTGTCTGTGTGCTAGCAGTAGCTATAGGCAGTGAGTGTCTGTGTGCTAGCAGTAGCTATATGCAGTGTGTGTCTGTGTGCTAGCAGTAGCTATAGGCAGTGTGTGTCTGTGTGCTAGCAGTAGCTATAGGCAGTGTGTGTCTGTGTGCTAGCAGTAGCTATAGGCAGTGTGTGTCTGTGTGCTAGCAGTAGCTATATGCAGTGTGTGTCTGTGTGCTAGCAGTAGCTATAGGCAGTGTGTGTCTGTGTGCTAGCAGTAGCTATAGGCAGTGAGTGTCTGTGTACTAGCAGTAGCTATAGGCAGTGTGTGTCTGTGTGCTAGCAGTAGCTATAGGCAGTGAGTGTCTGTGTGCTAGCAGTAGCTATAGGCAGTGTGTGTCTGTGTGCTAGCAGTAGCTATAGGCAGTGAGTGTCTGTGTGATCATAGTAGCTATATGCAGTGTGTGTCTGTGTGCTAGCAGTAGCTATAGGCAGTGTGTGTCTGTGTGCTAGCAGTAGCTATAGGCAGTGTGTGTCTGTGTGCTAGCAGTAGCTATAGGCAGTGTGTGTCTGTGTGCTAGCAGTAGCTATAGGCAGTGTGTGTCTGTGTGCTAGCAGTAGCTATATGCAGTGTGTGTCTGTGTGCTAGCAGTAGCTATAGGCAGTGTGTGTCTGTGTGCTAGCAGTAGCTATAGGCAGTGAGTGTCTGTGTACTAGCAGTAGCTATAGGCAGTGTGTGTCTGTGTGCTAGCAGTAGCTATAGGCAGTGAGTGTCTGTGTGCTAGCAGTAGCTATAGGCAGTGAGTGTCTGTGTGCTAGCAGTAGCTATATGCAGTGTGTGTCTGTGTGCTAGCAGTAGCTATAGGCAGTGTGTGTCTGTGTGCTAGCAGTAGCTATAGGCAGTGTGTGTCTGTGTGCTAGCAGTAGCTATAGGCAGTGTGTGTCTGTGTGCTAGCAGTAGCTATATGCAGTGTGTGTCTGTGTGCTAGCAGTAGCTATAGGCAGTGTGTGTCTGTGTGCTAGCAGTAGCTATAGGCAGTGAGTGTCTGTGTACTAGCAGTAGCTATAGGCAGTGTGTGTCTGTGTGCTAGCAGTAGCTATAGGCAGTGAGTGTCTGTGTGCTAGCAGTAGCTATAGGCAGTGAGTGTCTGTGTGCTAGCAGTAGCTATAGGCAGTGTGTGTCTGTGTGCTAGCAGTAGCTATAGGCAGTGTGTGTCTGTGTGCTAGCAGTAGCTATAGGCAGTGTGTGTCTGTGTGCTAGCAGTAGCTATAGGCAGTGTGTGTCTGTGTGCTAGCAGTAGCTATATGCAGTGTGTGTCTGTGTGCTAGCAGTAGCTATATGCAGTGTGTGTCTGTGTGCTAGCAGTAGCTATAGGCAGTGTGTGTCTGTGTGCTAGCAGTAGCTATAGGCAGTGAGTGTCTGTGTGCTAGCAGTAGCTATAGGCAGTGAGTGTCTGTGTACTAGCAGTAGCTATAGGCAGTGTGTGTCTGTGTGCTAGCAGTAGCTATAGGCAGTGAGTGTCTGTGTGCTAGCAGTAGCTATAGGCAGTGAGTGTCTGTGTGCTAGCAGTAGCTATAGGCAGTGTGTGTCTGTGTGCTAGCAGTAGCTATAGGCAGTGTGTGTCTGTGTGCTAGTAGTAGCTATAGGCAGTGTGTGTCTGTGTGCTAGCAGTAGCTATAGGCAGTGTGTGTCTGTGTGCTAGCAGTAGCTATAGGCAGTGAGTGTCTGTGTGCTAGCAGTAGCTATAGGCAGTGTTTGTCTGTGTGCTAGCAGTAGCTATAGGCAGTGTGTGTCTGTGTGCTAGCAGTAGCTATAGGCAGTGTGTGTCTGTGTGCTAGCAGTAGCTATAGGCAGTGAGTGTCTGTGTGCTAGCAGTAGCTATAGGCAGTGAGTGTCTGTGTGCTAGCAGTAGCTATAGGCAGTGTGTGTCTGTGTGCTAGCAGTAGCTATATGCAGCATAAAGATAGGTTGTGACTTAGTCTTTCATCTGGACAATCACCTGAAACACAGAGCTGGGGCAACTAAGGAGCCTCTCCCTCAGGACGCATTCACATGATGCGTTGGGTTGCGTTGTGCGTTGCGTTTTTGACACATTTCACTGGCTTCAGCCTTGATCATATGCTGAGGTTACATTCCACTGCATTTGAGTCTGAGTGGGAGCTATGACTGAATGTTACTCGGCGACGGCCGTGAAGCGTGAAAAGTCTGGAGAAGATCCTGTGTGGTGGAGCCTCAATCCCTGCTGCAAACAAGAAGAACTACAGGAGACGGCCGACCTCTGGAACGTCTAACCGATATTGGGGCTCATTTATTAAGGGTCCAAAGGCCACATTTTCGTCGGGCTTTCCACCAATTTGCGCCGCATTTAACAGGGTTTTTTTGCGCATGCTGGACACTCCCAGCATGACATGAGGTTATGTAGCTATGATGTGGTCACGTGGACACTCCCAGCATGACATGAGGTTATGTAGCTAGGATGTGGTCACGTGGACACTCCCAGCATGACATGAGGTTATGTAGCTAGGATGTGGTCACGTGGACACTCCCAGCATGACATGAGGTAATGTAGCTAGGATGTGGTCACGTGGACACTCCCAGCATGACATGAGGTAATGTAGCTAGGATGTGGTCACGTGGACACTCCCAGCATGACATGAGGTTATGTAGCTAGGATGTGGTCACGTGGACACTCCCAGCATGACATGAGGTTATGTAGCTATGATGTGGTCACGTGGACACTCCCAGCACGACATGAGGTTATGTAGCTAGGATGTGGTCACGTGGACACTCCCAGCATGACATGAGGTTATGTAGCTAGGATGTGGTCACGTGGACACTCCCAGCATGACATGAGGTTATGTAGCTATGATGTGGTCACGTGGACACTCCCAGCATGACATGAGGTTATGTAGCTAGGATGTGGTCACGTGGACACTCCCAGCATGACATGAGGTTATGTAGCTATGATGTGGTCACGTGGACACTCCCAGCATGACATGAGGTTATGTAGCTAGGATGTGGTCACGTGGACACTCCCAGCATGACATGAGGTTATGTAGCTAGGATGTGGTCACGTGGACATGTCAGACACGAGAGAGGAGCAGGAACCACCACAATCTATTACAAGAACATGAGCCCCCGACACTCTTGACCACAGCACGACATGATGTTTTGTGATAGAATGTGGTCACGTGGACATCACAAGAGCGAAGCAGCAACAGGACTGTCCCCACCCCCGTGTCATAACTCATCATCAGATCCATCACAGCCACACAGATTATGTCGTCAGCTGCTTTCTGACATCATAGCATGCGCCCGGCAGTGGAGAGACCATGCACTGGGCCACGGACGCGCTATGTCAGCATGCGGGTAATGTCATAGTCTGTGTGTAACAGGGTGCACAGGAATCAAGAAGAGGAATTGCGGGGGAGGCTATATACTGGGGGCTTGCAGGGTATATATTGGGGGCTTGCAGGCAATATACTAGGGGCAAGTGCTGGCATGCTAAATACTGGGAGCATAGAATGGCAGGCTATATACTGGGGGCTTGCAGGCTATACACTGGGGGCATAGAATGGCATGCTATATACTGGGGGCTTGCAGGCTATACACTAGGGGCATAGAATGGCATGCTATATACTGGGGGATTGCAGGCTATATGCAAAGGGCTTGCAGGCTATACACTGGGGGCTTGCAGGCTATATACTAGGGACATGGGCTTACAGGATATATACAAGGGACTTGCAGGCTATATACTCGGGGCTTGCAGGATATATACTGGGTGCTTGCATGATATAAACTGGGACCTGGGCTTGCAGGCTATATACTAGGGACTTGCATGCTATATACTGGGGACTTGCAGGCTATATACTGGGGGCTTGCATGCTATATACTAGGGACCTGGGCTTGCAGGCTATATACTAGGGACATGGGCTTGCAGGCTATATACTAGGGACTTGCAGGCTATATACTGGGGATTTGCAGGCTATATACTAGGGACCTGGGCATGCAGGCTATAAACTAGGGACTTGCAGGCTATATACTAGGGACTTGCAGGCTATATACTGGGGGCTTGCAGGCTATATACTGGGAACTTGCAGGCTATATACTAGGGACATGGACTTACAGGCTATATACAAGGGACTTGCATACTATATACTAGGGGCTTGCAGGATATATACTGGGGGCTTGCATGCTATATACTAGGGACCTGGGCTTGCAGGCTATATACTAGGTACAAGGGCTTGCAGGCTATATACTAGGGACTTGCAGGCTATATACTGGGGACTTGCAGGCTATATACTGGGGACTTGCAGGCTATATACTGGGGGCTTGCAGGCTATATACTGGGGGCTTGCAGGCTATAAACTAGGGGCTTGCATGCTATATACTGGGGGCTTGCATGCTATATACTGGGGGCTTGCATGCTATATACAAGGGGCTTGCAGGTTATATACAAGGGGCTTGCATGCTATATACAAGAGGCTTGCATGCTATATAAAAGGGGCTTGCAGGCTATATGCAAGGAGCTTTCAGGCTATATACTGGGGACTTGCAGGGTATATACTAGGGTCATGGGCTGGCATGCTATATACTAGTGGCTTGCAGGCTATTTACTGGGGGCTTACATGCTTTATATTAAAGACTTGCAGGCTATATACTTGGGACTTGCATGCTATATACTAGGGGCTTGCAGGCTATATACTGGGGGCTTGCAGGCTATATACTAGGGACTTGCAGGCTATATACTGGGGGCTTGCATGCTATATATTAAAGACTTGCAGGCTATATACTGGGGGCTTGCATGCTATATATTAAAGACTTGCAGGCTATATACTTGGGACTTGCAGGCTATATACTAGGGGCTTGCAGGCTATATACTAGGGGCTTTCAGGCTATATGCAAGGGGCTTGCAGGCTATATACTGGGAACTTGCAGGCTATATACATGGGTCTTGCAGGCTATATACATGGGACTTGCAGGCTATATACATGGGACTTGCAGGCTATATACATGGGACTTGCAGGCTATATACATGGGACTTGCAGGCTATATACATGGGACTTGCAGGCTATATACTGGGGACTTGCAGGCTATATACTGGGGACTTGCAGGCTATATACTGGGGACTTGCAGGCTATATACTGGGGACTTGCAGGCTATATACATGGGACTTGCAGGCTATATACATGGGACTTGCAGGCTATATACATGGGACTTGCAGGCTATATACATGGGACTTGCAGGCTATATACATGGGACTTGCAGGCTATATACTGGGGACTTGCAGGCTATATACTGGGGACTTGCAGGCTATATACTGGGGACTTGCAGGCTATATACTGGGGACTTGCAGGCTATATACTGGGGACTTGCAGGCTATATACTAGGGACTTGCAAGCTATATACTAGGAACTTGCAAGCTATATACTAGGAACTTGCAGGCTATATACTAGGGACTTGCAGGCTATATACTGGGGGCTTGCATGCTATATACTAGGGGCTTGCAGGCTATATACTAGGGGCTTGCAGGCTATATATTAAAGACTTGCAGGCTATATACTTGGGACTTGCATGCTATATACTAGGGGCATGCAGGCTATATACTAGGAATTGCAAGCTATATACTAGGGACTTGCAGGCTATATACAAGGGGCTTGCAGGCTATATACCGGGGGCTTGCAGGCTATATGCTGGGGGCTTGCAGGCTATATACTAGGGACTTGCAGACTATATACTGGGGGCTTGCAGGCTATATACTTGGGACTTGCAGGCTATATACTAGGAACTTGCAGTCTATATGCAAGGGGCTTGCCAGCTATATACTGGGGGCTTGCATACTATATGCTGGGGGCTTGCAGGCTATATGATGGGGGCTTGCAGGCTATATACTGGGGGCTTGCAGGCTATATACTGGGGGCTTGCAGGCTATATACTGGGGGCTTGCAGGCTTTATACTGGGGGCTTGCATGCTTTATACTGGGGGCTTGCAAGCTATATACTAGGAACTTGCAGGCTATATACTAGGAACTTGCAGGCTATATACTAGGGACTTGCAGGCTATATACTAGGGACTTGCAGGCTATATACTAGGGACTTGCAGGCTATATTCTAGGGACTTGCAGGCTATATTCTAGGGACTTGCAGGCTATATTCTAGGGACTTGCAGGCTTTATACTAGGGACTTGCAAGCTATATACTAGGAACTTGCAGGCTATATACTAGGGACTTGCAGGCTATATACTGGGGACTTGCATGCTTTATACTGGGGGCTTGCATGCTATATACATGGGGCTTGCAGGATATATATACAAGTGGCTTGCAGGCTATATACTGGGGGCTTGCAGGCTATATACTGTGGGCTTGCAGGCTATATAGTGGGGGCTTGCAGGCTATATAGTGGGGGCTTGCAGGCTATATACTGTGGTCTTCCAGGCTTAATACTGGGGACTTGCCTACTATATAGTAATTAGCTTTAATCGATGTGGGGTGTAAGACCTCATTATCACCCCTCAGATTCTATGGTGCCCTCTCTACTGCCCTGCCTGTCAGTCTCCACATTGCATGAGATGTCCTGCTATGGCTGTCCACATCTTCCAACAAGTTGTTGGGCATCTGGGAACTCTGTTCGCAACTCAGACAGGGACAGGTGGATAGTCCACTGAATCCCAGCTAGGGTTACCTCCTGACACCACAACTCCAATACAGCCCCCATACTCCACATTAACGCCTCTCCTGACACCACACCTGTAGTATGGCCTCCATACCCCACATTACTGCCTCTCCTGACACCACACCACTAGTATGGCCTCCATATCCCACATTACTGCCTCTCCTGACACCACACCTGTAGTATGGCCTCCATACCCCACATTACTGCCTCTCCTGACACCACACCACTAGTATGGCCTCCATATCCCACATTACTGCCTCTCCTGACACCACACCTGTAGTATGGCCTCCATACCCCATATTACTGCCTCTCCTGACACCACAACACTAGTATGGCCTCCATATCCCACATTACTGCCTCTCCTGACACCACACCACTAGTATGGCCTCCATATCCCACATTACTGCCTCTCCTGACACCACACCACTAGTATGGCCTCCATATACCACATTACTGCCTCTCCTGACACCACACCACTAGTATGGCCTCCATATCCCACATTACTGCCTCTCCTGACACCACACCACTAGTATGGCCTCCATATACCACATTAACGCCTCTCCTGACACCACACCTCTAGTATGGCCTCCACAGCCCACATTACTGCCTAACTTGACACCAAACCTCTAGTATGGCCTCCATATCCCACATTACTGCCTCTCCTGACACCACACCTCTAGTATGGCCTCCCCACCCCACATTACTGCCTCTCCTGACACCACACCTCTAGTATGGCCTCCATACCCCAAACTACTGCCTCTCCTGACACCACACCTCTAGTATGGCCTCCATACCCAACATTACTGCCTCTCCTGACACCACACCTCTTGTATGGCCTCACAACGCCACATTACTGCCTCTCCTGACACCACACTTATAGTATGGCCTCTCCACCCCACATTACTGCCTCTTCTCACACCACACCTCTAGTATGGCCTCCACATCCCACATTACTGCCTCTCCTGACACTACGCCTCCAGTATGGCCTCCATGCCCCACATTACTGCATCTCCTGACACCACACCTCTAGTATGGCCTCCATACCGCACATAACAGCCTCTCCTGACACAATCCTCTAGTATAGCCTCCACACCCCACATTATTGCCTCTCCTGACACCACACCTCTACTATGGCCTCCATATGACACATAACTGCCTTTCCTGACACCACACCTCTAGCAAGGCCTCCATACCCAACTTTACTGCCTCTCCTGACACCACACCTCTAGTATGGCCTGCACATCCCAAATTACTGCCTCTCCTGACACCACACCTCTAGTATGGCCTCCAAACCCCATATTATTGCTTCTTCTCACGCCATACCCCTAGTATGGCCTCCATAACCTACATTATTGCCTCTCCTGACACCACACCTTTAGTATGGTCTCCATACCCTTACATTACTGCCTCTTCTCACACCACACCTCTAGTATGGCCTCCATACCCCACATTACTGCATCTCCTGACACCACACCTCTAGTATGGCCTCCAAACCCAACATTACTGCCTATTCTCACACCACACCTTCAGTATGGCCTCCACATCACACATTACTGCCTCTCCTGACACCACACCTCTAGTATGGCCTCCACATCACACATTACTGCCTCTCCTGACAACACACCTCTAATATGGCCTCCATACCCCAAATTACACCCTCTCCTGACTCCACACCTCTAGTATGGCCTCCATACCCCACATTACTGCCTCTCCTGACACCACACCACTAGTATGGCCTCCATATACCACATTAACGCCTCTCCTGACACCACACCTCTAGTATGGCCTCCACAGCCCACATTACTGCCTAACTTGACACCAAACCTCTAGTATGGCCTCCATATCCCACATTACTGCCTCTTCTGACACCACACCTCTACTATGGCCTCCCCACCCCACATTACTGCCTCTCCTGACACCACACCTCTAGTATGGCCTCCATACCCCAAACTACTGCCTCTCCTGACACCACGCCTCTAGTATGGCCTCCATACCCAACATTACTGCCTCTCCTGACACCACACCTCTTGTATGGCCTCACAACGCCACATTACTGCCTCTCCTGACACCACACTTATAGTATGGCCTCTCCACCCCACATTACTGCCTCTTCTCACACCACACCTCTAGTATGGCCTCCACATCCCACATTACTGCCTCTCCTGACACTACGCCTCCAGTATGGCCTCCATGCCCCACATTACTGCATCTCCTGACACCACACCTCTAGTATGGCCTCCATACCGCACATAACAGCCTCTCCTGACACAATCCTCTAGTATAGCCTCCACACCCCACATTATTGCCTCTCCTGACACCACACCTCTACTATGGCCTCCATATGACACATAACTGCCTTTCCTGACACCACACCTCTAGCAAGGCCTCCATACCCAACTTTACTGCCTCTCCTGACACCACACCTCTAGTATGGCCTGCACATCCCAAATTACTGCCTCTCCTGACACCACACCTCTAGTATGGCCTCCAAACCCCACATTATTGCTTCTTCTCACGCCATACCCCTAGTATGGCCTCCATAACCTACATTATTGCCTCTCCTGACACCACACCTTTAGTATGGTCTCCATACCCTTACATTACTGCCTCTTCTCACACCACACCTCTAGTATGGCCTCCAAACCCAACATTACTGCCTATTCTCACACCACACCTTCAGTATGGCCTCCACATCACACATTACTGCCTCTCCTGACACCACACCTCTAGTATGGCCTCCACATCACACATTACTGCCTCTCCTGACAACTCACCTCTAATATGGCCTCCATACCCCAAATTACACCCTCTCCTGACTCCACACCTCTAGTATGGCCTCCATACCCCACATTACTGCCTCTCCTGACACCACACCTTTACTATGGCCTCCACATCACACATTACTGCCTCTCCTGACACCACAACTCTACTATGGCCTCCGTATGACACATAACTGCCTCTTCTGACTCCACACCTGTAGTATGGCCTCCATACCCCACATTACTGCCTCTCCTGACAACACACCTCTAATATGGCCTCCATACCCCAAATTACACCCTCTCCTGACACCACACCTGTAGTATGGCCTCCATACCCCACATTACTGCCTCTCCTGACACCACACCTCTAGTATGGCCTCCATATCCCACATTACTGCCTCTCCTGACACCACACCTGTAGTATGGCCTTCATACCACACATTACTGCCTCTCCTGACACCACACCTCTAGTATGGCCTCCATACCCCACAATACTGCCTCTCCTGACACCACACCTCTAGTATGGCCTCCATACCCAATATTACTGCCTCTCCTGACACCACACCTTCAGTATGGCCTCCACATCACACATTACTGCCTCTCCTGACACCACACCTCTAGTATGGCCTCCATATGACACATAACTGCCTCTTCTGACACCACACCTCCAGTATGGCCGCCCCACCCCACTTTACTGCCTCTCCTTATGGTTCAATAAACTTTATTGCAAGTGAGCGAGAAGCCTACAAGTCAGGCACATGTTCGGGTCGCAGCCCCATAATTAGCTATGACAAGGAATCATAATCAAGTAGGACTCAAGCTCAACCAAGCAAATATAAACGTATCTAACATTAACTACACATCTAAAAGTGGAAAAATAAGGGGGGTAGGGAAAGAAATGGGGGGGGGGAAAGGGGAAGGGGGAGACAAGGAATCAATCACTACACATCAAGGTTAGGGGGTGGCCCCTGTTGCTAACACAGCGGTGCCCACTATTACGTCGTCTATATCCAAGAGGTTAGAGCGGGTGAGTTCCTGAACGTGTCCCATCTGTACCAGGTTTTATGGAAAACATCATATTGATTGTTATCTAATGCTCTCAGTTCCTCCATTCGTCTCAGTCTATCCATCTCCTCCACCCACAATAGTCTGGTAGGTGGAGAAGTGGATTTCCACAATCTAGGGATTACCTGCCTCATTGCCACTATACAGTGTCGCAGGAGGCCTTTTTTGATGTCTCTAAGCCGCCCTGGGAGCATTGATAACAGAGCAATATCAGGAGAAATGCTCCCTGTGGAGCCGTATAGCTGCTTGTAGAGATCCCAGATGGCATTCCACACTGCTGCCACCACACCACAGTCCCACCACACGTGAAGCATGGTGCCCCTGTCCTTGTGACATCGCCAGCAAATAGGAGAAACAGAAGGGAACATGCTATGTAGGCGAGTGGGGGTTCTATACCATCTAGTAAGGATTTTAAAATTAGTCTCCTGAATTTTGTTGGACACCGACATCTTATGGGTTAGAAGGAGGGATTTTTCCCATTGTTCTTTGGTGAAGGTTTTACCCAACTCAGTTTCCCATGCCTTCATATATGGCAGTGGTAGGTCCTCCCCCCCGCAACCCGACAACATCCCATAGACTAGAGACACTCCATGGGGAGTCAGTTTGGCCGAACTGCAGATGGACTCAAAGGCCGTAGGTGTGGAGGTCAAGGTTCCCCCTGGAGTCAGAGCTTGAATAGCACTACGTAATTGGAGATAATGTAGCCATACCCCAGGATAAGGTCTCCTATCCCCCAGGATGTCGTTTAGAGAGCGTATCCCTGTTGTGGATATTATCTCCCCCAGAGTCTTATGACGACCATTGTCATTTAGTAAAATAGGGCATCTATTTAAGGTTTCCGGCATTCCGGGAAGACCCATAACCGGGGACAGAGGACCGGGGACATTAATAAGTTTGACTCTGATGGCGAATTTGCCCCAGACTTTCAAGATGTGCAACATTAGTGGTGAGATGTTGTAGGAATCCCAATCACTCTTAGGGGGGAGCCAGAACAAATCTGGGAGATGGCCATTACTCAGTAGGGAACATTCCAGGTCTACCCATAGCTTCCCGCTGTTCCGACTTGTCAAATCTAGTACTACTTTACTTATGACCGCTCTATGGTAGCGTGAGAAATCAGGAAGACCTGCCCCCCCAGATTCTTTGTGTCTTGTTAAGATGCTATGTTTTATCCGTGGGGGGGAGTTTTTCCAAACAAATTTAGTAGCTAGTTTCCTGAGTCGATCTAGGAAAGCGGCGCTTAGATCTAAGGGAACCGTCTGAAAAATGTAGAGGATCTTAGGCAAGGAGTCCATCTTAAGCGAATTCATCCTGCCAAACCAAGAAAGGGAGAGGGAGCTCCATGATTTCAGATCTGTTTCTATGTTCCTAAGCAGGGGCGCATAGTTCAAAGCAAAGATTTGGTTAGGATCTGATGGAATGTGCACTCCAAGATATTTAATATGCCCATTTGCCCATTTAAAGGGAAGGGAGGAGGTCAGGGAGGAGACCAGATGATTCGGGATATTAATGTTCAAGATCTCAGATTTTTGGACATTAACCTTAAAATTGCTTACTCTACTGTATGCCTCAAACTCCCTCATAATATTAGGTAGACTTACTACCGGGTCCGAGACATAAATGAGTAAGTCATCAGCAAACAGTGAGAGTTTATAAGGTTTTCCTTTGACCTCTAGACCTCTAATGGATGGGTTATCACGAAGTGCACAAGCCAAAGACTCCATCACCAGGATATAAAGAAGCGGGGACAATGGGCACCCCTGTCTCGTGCCATTACGAATGGGAAAGGGGGAGGATAACGACCCGTTAACCCTGACACACGCGGACGGATTTGTATAGAGGGCCATAATTCTGTTCCTTGTCTTTGCTCCCAAACCCAACCTCGTGAGAGTGGCGCCCAGGAACCCCCAATGTACCCTGTCAAAAGCTTTTTCAGCGTCCACCGTAAGCAGACACAGAGGGGTCCCCGAGCGCCGAGCCCACGAGATCAGGGTAAGCGTTTTTAGGGTATTGTCCCTTGCCTCACGACCCGGAACAAAGCCCACCTGTTCAGGGTGGATTAAGTTGGGAATAAATGGGGAGATGCGTAAAGCTAAAATCTTGGAGTATATTTTGAGATCGATATTAATCAAGGAGATGGGCCTATAGTTTCCACAGTGGTTGGGGTCCTTACCCGGTTTAGGGATAACCGAGATGTGGGCTCTAAGGGATTGTGGGTCAAAGGGACTGTCTATGTCTATAGAGTTGAAGAAATCCGTCAGAGGTGTCGCAAGGGCTTCCCCGAAAACTCTATAAAATCTGGGTGTGAAGCCGTCTGGCCCAGGGCTCTTGCCCATTTTCAGTTCCTTTATTACCTGCAGAATTTCTTCTGAGGTGAAGTCGTTATCGATTGTAGAGGCTTCCTCTGGGGGGATAGAGTTTGGGAAATGAGATTCCAGATAACCAGAGATCTCCTCCATGAAGCGTACAGGATCGGTAGCAGGGACATCCAGATTATATAGAGCGGTGTAGAAGTTACTAAATTCCCGAAGAATCTCATTCGGTGAGTTAACTAAGGTGCCCTGGGGTGAGTATATGGACATAACTGGTGACTGAGGGGTCCTAGGATGTAGGGTTTTGGCTAGCAATTTCCCGCATTTATCCCCATATTCAAAGTAATCTTTTCTCACCTTATCTCTAAAACATAGGCTCTTTTGATCTAATATTTGGAGGATCTTGTGTCTAATAGTTGAGATTTCCGTCTTTAAAAGATCAGTTGGGGAAGATTTATTAGCGGTTTCTTTAGAACCCAATTCTGAGAATAAGGAGCTCAGTTTTGCAGAATTTTCCTTTTTAAGTCGCGCCCCATGTGCCATAAACACCCCTCGGATGGAGCCCTTTAAAATCTCCCATCTAACTGGCATTGTAAGATGTTGAGCCTGACTTGAGGATATAAAGTCCGTAATTACACCCTGGACTTCAGCTTCACAAAGGGCATCATTTAGCAGGTTGTCATTTAATCTCCAGGAGAATTCCCTTGTACGTTTGCCTAAGTGGCCTAGCCACCCATACACAGGGGCATGATCTGACCAAAGGGTGGAATCGATAGAACTCTTAGGGCCCCGATCTAACAGTTGGTGTGATACGAAGAGGTAATCTAGGCGGCCATAGCTGTTATGTGCTTGAGAGTGATGGCTATAATCTCTGACTCCCGGGTGAAGCACCCTCCACATATCTACTAATTTAAGGTTTAATAATGAGCGTCTCAGCCTACGTAGTGCCAGGTGGGAAAGTGAGGACCTACCTGTGGATGAGTCCAGTGCAGGATCAAGAGGGACGTTGAAATCGCCTCCTAGAATCAATGCAGATCCTTCAGCAAAGACAGCCAATTTTTTCAGAACCCCCACGCCAAAAGACACCTGGCCCTGGTTAGGAAAATAAACATTAGCGAATGTGAAAACATTTCCCAGTAAATCAATTTTGATAAATATGTAACGGCCTTCCGTGTCTATCTCCGTGTCTAATATGGTCGGATGAAACGACTTGTGAAAAGCTATGGAAACTCCACAAGCCTTCCTAGAGGGGTGAGGGCAGTGATGCCATACAGGGTAATACTTATTATGCAATTTGGGAATGCTGTCCACTTTAAAGTGAGTCTCTTGAAACATTGCTACCAGAACTCGTCTCTTATGGAGACGATATAATATTTGGCTACGTTTCTCCGGTTTATTTAGACCCCTGGCATTGTATGTACAGAATGTTAATACCGCCATAGTTTAGGTAAAGGAGAGCTTAGATCGTATATAGATGATGTAGTGAGGGGAGGGAGGAGGTTAGACCAGGAAAGAATGGGGAGGGAAGAAAGGGGTAAACAAACATGACAAACATAACATACATGAGAAAATGTACAACCCAGGCCCCTAGTGAGCCTAGTAAATCTAAGATAAGGCATAAAAAGCCAAGGCGATGTCCAGCACCGCAACCCTAAGGGGGAGACGAGGAGACCAATGGGGGGCGAGTCTCCCGGCACATCTCCGCCAGAAAACAATGTATTCATAATACAAGAAAAAATATACTAAGCACTTCTGAGTTACAATTTCAGATAATTAAAGACTATACAAGCCCCTGCTAAACTCCCAAAGGTATCGTAACCTGTGATAAATCGAGGAGTACAGGTATTATTATAACCACGTGAAAAAAGATTAGAACAGCATGGTAAGGAAAGTATAACAGGTAACACCTATCAAATAGAAAAGTATACAAAAAAAAAACCCGTTCAGGTTCCGGTAGAGTGATTCGCAGCTCGATCTGAGCCTCTTCTGCGTGCTTCCTGCCACTTCTCTCTCGGCGGTTGAACCGGGGCCGAGTTGATTACCGGCCACTCAGGTAGGGCTATCTGTGGCAGCTCGAACGTCCCCAGAAATTTCGGGAGGTCTCCCAGGGATCTGAAGACAGCCGACTTCCCATTTTTCTTAGCGATCAATTGAAACGGGTAGCCCCATCTATACGGGATGTCCCTGGATTGTAATTCCGTCAAAAGAGGACGCAAGGCCCTCCGCAGTTGAAGGGTTCTCTTCGCTAGGTCTGGGAGAACAATAATTTTGGATCCACGGAACGTGATGTCCTTGAGCTCCCTTGCACGGCGAAGTATCTCCTCTTTTTCCTTGAAAAAATGGACTCGGCATAGGATGTCTCTAGGACGCTCAGAAGCCGCCGGCTTAGGGCCCAGTGTACGATGGATACGATCCAGTTCAATTGGAGAGGCAGAAGGTTGGTTCAAGATCTCTGCAAAAAACGCCTGAGCCCACTCCTCAAGTTTAGATGGTTCCACGTCTTCATTCACACCTCTAATCCTCAGATTGTTACGGCGGTGTCTGTTCTCAATATCTTCCATATGTGTCAAAATGCTAGAGATATGGGATGCATGTTCCTGTAAAACTTGTGAGTGAGTGTCCAATTGATCTAGAATTTTCTCCTGGGCAGACTCCGCTTCTGCCACCCTGTGGCCAATGTGATGTATTTCTTTTTGCAAACCAGCAATGTCCCTTTTGTGAGATTCCTCCAGCCTTGAAAAAAGGTTATTAATTTCATGCCTAGTGGGCATGGCACGTATATGAGCCTTCCAGTCCCATTCTTGTTGGGAGGCACTTGCTCCCTGGGATGGGGAGACATTGCCCCCCTGGCTTGCAGTGGGGGTGGGAGGTAGGGCCCTGTGGGGAGTGGGAGGCCAGGATAATGAAGGGGAAGTCTGAGATGGAGGCACTTCTCCTCTGCTCCCCGATAATGGGGGGAAATCTTCATGATGCCCCTCTGAGGGGGCACTCACCGTGATGCCCGGGGACTGCGGGGCAGACTCCTCCGCTTCACTCAGCTCCTGCTGGGATGATGGCGCTGTGGTGTGGGGATGACGGGCGGTCGCGGCCGCCATCTTGGACGCCTCGTGCGCCTCGTCCTCAGGCAGCTCCGCTGTCCTGAGATATTTAGTTATGGCCCCCGGGTCAGTTGCTGGAGGTGCCGTGGTCCTCCTCGGTCCCCTCCTGTGGACCATGATGTGTTCGGGGCTCTTTGCGCTCTGTGCCGCAGGTGTCTGGCGGGAATGGCCGGGAGCTCGCAGTCAGTGCGACTTACTCCGCCATCGCCAAGCCACGCCCCTGCCTCTCCTTATATCACAACTTTAGTAGGGGCTCCACCTCCCACATTACTGCCTCTCCTGACACTACACCTCTACTATGGCCTCCACATCCCAGATTACTGCCTCTTCACACACCACACCTCTAGTGTAGCCAGAATGCACCATCCTCAGACATTATGGGGCTCATTTACTAAGGGTCCACGGACCGCGATTCTGTCGGGTTTCCTGAATATTTCCTTTTTGCGCCGAATTGCACGCAATCGGACTTTGGTGCATCGACACCAGCTTGCATGCAACAGAAATGGGGGGGGAGGCGTGCCGTTGGACAACCTGATGGATTCGGACAAACGATTTGTGTCGCAAGATCAAGCACTTACATGCACCAGGAAGAAGAAGGTGAACTCCGGCGGATCTCAGCGGGAAAGCAACACATGCAGGAAATTGGACGAACGTCCCGAATCCTCGTCGGACAACGCACAGCGGGATCATGACAGGACCGGGTAAGTAAATCTGCCCCTATTAGTCCATTTAAAAGTCTGAGCCACTTCTTCCACTTTTACAGCCATTGCACTGCCTCCCCTGCCTACATCTGCCGCATCTCCTGCTTCTTCAGTATCTGTTGCTCCTACACCTTGTAGTATTGGATATGTTTTCCTTTTTTGTGGGACCACATGTGATGCTATAAGTTTTCAACTTTCATTGCCCCCTTCTCATGCGGTGACTTCCCTGCTGCTGTGCATGGACCCGACTGTCTCCTGGCATTATACCCAGCGGGGAAAGGTAAGTGCATTGTACTCACCTTCTATCTGCAGATACACAATGTAGATTCCCAGAATCACACAAATCAGAAGTAACACAGCAAATACCAGCCTGTACGTCTTGGACAAGTCACCTGTGACTAGAAATGGAGAGATGAGGTCATTACATGTCCATGTCCATGATGGCAGCAAAACAAACTGGAGCGCAGCACAACCACAAGCAAATAGAACAAATGCTTACAACGAAAGACTCACTTGTTTGGCTAGGAAATTTGAGACTATTGCAGCCATCAGCTGTCGCTATTAGAGACTACTCCCGCCATCAGCTGTGGATATCACAGACTACTCCCGCCATCAGCTGTGGATATCACAGACTACTCCCGCCATCAGCTGTGGATATCACAGACTACTCCCGCCATCAGCTGTGGATATCACAGACTACTCCCGCCATCAGCTGTCGCTATTAGAGACTACTCCCGCCATCAGCTGTGGCTAGCAGAGACTACTCCGGCCATCAGCTGTGGCTAGCAGAGACTATTCCGGCCATCAGCTGTGGCTAGCAGAGACTACACCAACCATCAGCTGTGGCTAGCAAAGACAACTCCGACCATCAGCTGTGGATATCACAGACTACTCCCGCCATCAGCTGTGGATATCACAGACTACTCCCGCCATCAGCTGTGGATATCACAGACTACTCCCGCCATCAGCTGTCGCTATTAGAGACTACTCCCGCCATCAGCTGTGGCTAGCAGAGACTACTCCGGCCATCAGCTGTGGCTAGCAGAGACTATTCCGGCCATCAGCTGTGGCTAGCAGAGACTACACCAACCATCAGCTGTGGCTAGCAAAGACAACTCCGACCATCAGCTGTGGATATCACAGACTACTCCCGCCATCAGCTGTCGCTATTAGAGACTACTCCCGCCATCAGCTGTGGCTAGCAGAGGCTACTCCGACCATCAGCTGTGGCTAGCAGAGACTACTCCCGCCATCAGCTGTGGCTAGAAGAGACTACTCCGGCCATCAGCTGTGGCTAGCAGAGGCTACTCAGACCATCAGCTGTGGCTAGCAGAGGCTACTCCAACCATCAGCTGTGGCTAGCAGAGACTACTCCAACCATCAGCTGTGGCTAGCAGAGACTACACCAACCATCAGGTGTGGCTAGCAGAGGCTACTCCGGCCATCAGTTGTGGCTAGCAGAGGCTACTCCGGCCATCAGCTGTGGCTAGCAGAGGCTACTCCGGCCATCAGCTGTGGCTAGCAGAGACTACTCCGACCATCAGCTGTGGCTAGCAGAGACTACTCCGACCATCAGCTGTGGCTAGCAGAGACTACTCCGACCATCAGCTGTGGCTAGCAGAGACTACACCGACCATCAGCTGTGGCTAGCAGAGGCTACTCCGACCATCAGCTGTGGCTAGCAGAGGCTACTCCGACCATCAGCTGTGGCTAGCAGAGACTACACCAACCATCAGCTGTGGCTAGCAGAGACTACACCAACCATCAGCTGTGGCTAGCAGAGGCTACTCCAAACATCAGCTGTGGCTAGCACAGGCTACTCCAACCATCAGCTGTGGCTAGCAGAGGCTACTCCGACCATCAGCTGTGACTAGCAGAGGCTACTCCGACCATCAGCTGTGGCTAGCAGAGGCTACTCCGACTATCAGCTGTGGCTAGCAGAGGCTACTCCGACCATCAGCTGTGGCTAGCAGAGGCTACTCCGACCATCAGCTGTGGCTAGCAGAGGCTACTCCGACCATCAGCTGTGGCTAGCAGAGACTACACCAACCATCAGCTGTGGCTAGCAAAGACAACTCCGACCATCAGCTGTGGATATCACAGACTACTCCCGCCATCAGCTGTGGATATCACAGACTACTCCCGCCATCAGCTGTCGCTATTAGAGACTACTCCCGCCATCAGCTGTGGCTAGCAGAGGCTACTCCGACCATCAGCTGTGGCTAGCAGAGACTACTCCGGCCATCAGCTGTGGCTAGCAGAGACTACTCCCGCCATCAGCTGTGGCTAGTAGAGGCTACACCAACCATCAGCTGTGGCTAGCAGAGACTACACCAACCATCAGCTGTGGCTAGCAGAGACTACTCCGGCCATCAGCTGTGGCTAGCAGAGACTACACCAACCATCAGCTGTGGCTAGCAAAGACAACTCCGACCATCAGCTGTGGATATCACAGACTACTCCCGCCATCAGCTGTGGATATCACAGACTACTCCCGCCATCAGCTGTCGCTATTAGAGACTACTCCCGCCATCAGCTGTGGCTAGCAGAGGCTACTCCGACCATCAGCTGTGGCTAGCAGAGACTACTCCGGCCATCAGCTGTGGCTAGCAGAGGCTACTCAGACCATCAGCTGTGGCTAGCAGAGGCTACTCCAACCATCAGCTGTGGCTAGCAGAGACTACTCCAACCATCAGCTGTGGCTAGCAGAGACTACACCAACCATCAGGTGTGGCTAGCAGAGGCTACTCCGGCCATCAGTTGTGGCTAGCAGAGGCTACTCCGGCCATCAGCTGTGGCTAGCAGAGGCTACTCCGGCCATCAGCTGTGGCTAGCAGAGGCTACTCCGACCATCAGCTGTGGCTAGCAGAGACTACTCCGACCATCAGCTGTGGCTAGCAGAGACTACTCCGACCATCAGCTGTGGCTAGCAGAGACTACACCGACCATCAGCTGTGGCTAGCAGAGGCTACTCCGACCATCAGCTGTGGCTAGCAGAGACTACACCAACCATCAGCTGTGGCTAGCAGAGACTACACCAACCATCAGCTGTGGCTAGCAGAGGCTACTCCAAACATCAGCTGTGGCTAGCACAGGCTACTCCAACCATCAGCTGTGGCTAGCAGAGGCTACTCCGACCATCAGCTGTGGCTAGCAGAGGCTACTCCGGCCATCAGCTGTGGCTAGCAGAGGCTACTCCGGCCATCAGCTGTGGCTAGCAGAGGCTACTCCGGCCATCAGCTGTGGCTAGCAGAGGCTACTCCGGCCATCAGCTGTGGCTAGCAGAGACTACTCCGACCATCAGCTGTGGCTAGCAGAGACTACTCCGACCATCAGGTGTGGCTAGCAGAGACTACACCAACCATCAGCTGTGGCTAGCAGAGGCTACTCTGGCCATCAGCTGTGGCTAGCAGAGACTACACCAACCATCAGGTGTGGCTAGCAGAGACTACACCAACCATCAGGTGTGGCTAGCAGAGACTACACCAACCATCAGCTGTGGCTAGCAGAGACTACACCAACCATCAGCTGTGGCTAGCAGAGACTACTCCAACCATCAGCTGTGGCTAGCAGAGACTACTCCGGCCATCAGCTGTGGCTAGCAAAGACAACTCCGACCATCAGCTGTGGATATCACAGACTACTCCCGCCATCAGCTGTGGATATCACAGACTACTCCCGCCATCAGCTGTCGCTATTAGAGACTACTCCCGCCATCAGCTGTGGCTAGCAGAGGCTACTCCAACCATCAGCTGTGGCTAGCAGAGACTACACCAACCATCAGGTGTGGCTAGCAGAGGCTACTCCGGCCATCAGTTGTGGCTAGCAGAGGCTACTCCGGCCATCAGCTGTGGCTAGCAGAGGCTACTCCGGCCATCAGCTGTGGCTAGCAGAGACTACTCCGACCATCAGCTGTGGCTAGCAGAGACTACTCCGACCATCAGCTGTGGCTAGCAGAGACTACACAAACCATCAGCTGTGGCTAGCAGAGGCTACTCCGACCATCAGCTGTGGCTAGCAGAGGCTACTCCGACCATCAGCTGTGGCTAGCAGAGGCTACTCCGACCATCAGCTGTGGCTAGCAGAGGCTACTCCGACCATCAGCTGTGGCTAGCAGAGGCTACTCCGACCATCAGCTGTGGCTAGCAGAGGCTACTCCGACCATCAGCTGTGGCTAGCAGAGTCTACTCCGACCATCAGCTGTGGCTAGCAGAGACTACACCAACCATCAGCTGTGGCTAGCAGAGGCTACTCTGGCCATCAGCTGTGGCTAGCAGAGACTACACCAACCATCAGGTGTGGCTAGCAGAGACTACACCAACCATCAGGTGTGGCTAGCAGAGACTACACCAACCATCAGCTGTGGCTAGCAGAGACTACACCAACCATCAGCTGTGGCTAGCAGAGACTACTCCAACCATCAGCTGTGGCTAGCAGAGACTACTCCGGCCATCAGCTGTGGCTAGCAGAGGCTACTCCGTCCATCAGCTGTGGCTAGCAGAGGCTACACCAACCATCAGCTGTGGCTAGCAGAGGCTACTCCGTCCATCAGCTGTGGCTAGCAGAGGCTACACCAACCATCAGCTGTGGCTAGCAGAGGCTACTCCGTCCATCAGCTGTGGCTAGCAGAGACTACACCAACCATCAGGTGTGGCTAGCAGAGACTACACCAACCATCAGGTGTGGCTAGCAGAGAC